>NW_025942561.1:0-104661 GCF_000764305.2 Hyalella azteca
ACTTGAGGAAAGTGTCATAGTTTGCAAATGGGGGGCACCGCCCCATAATGAGGGAAATGTGACTACCTAATGGCAGCCCTGATGGGGTAATATTGACTGGCTTGGAAATTAAGTTAAAATTACCACATATAAGACTCTGTAGAGTATGAAACATAAAGAAAAAACATAAATAGGCTGTCAAACATAAAATATGTTATATATGGTAATTTTATATTAACTTCCAAGCCGGTCTATGTAACCCCATCAGGGCTGACATTAGGTGGTTTAAGTTCCCCCATTTGGGGGTGGTGCCCCCCATTTGCAAACTATGACACTTTCCTAAAATTTGTCATTTGCATATGTAACTAGAAGAGTTCTACTACAATGCATCGAAACCTGGAGTTATTTAACAAATAAATGAAAAAAATTGGAGGGGGTACTCTGACCAGCTTTAAATAACAGCTTTTTTTCAAGGGTCACATTTTTAATTTTTTAACCTATTAGATATGCAAACTTTTTAAATCTTTCTATTGTGTTATGTAGCCTCAGTAGTAGGCCTTTAATGCCCACTGACAAAATTTTTCTATGTCAAATAGTTTTTGAGTTTTGGGAGTTTCTGTTAAAAAAACCAAAAGTGGTCTAAGTTACCCCGCCGGTCTAAGTTACCCCATTTTACGGTACCCCTATTTGGCCGTTTTCTAAGAATTTCACATTTTCTTTCAATTTTTTCAAAAAATTAACATGATTAAAACTTGAGTTTTTTTTAGGGTTTACACATGTGTACCAAATTTCGAATTGATCCCTCTTTAAATTACTGAGATAAAATTTAGGGTAGACACTCCTCTTTAATAATAATAATAGCAGTTTCAGCGTTTATTAGGCTGAAGGCCTGTTGCCAATTCTTAACATCGCAGAACATTCACAGCTTTTTGAGGTCTCAAACTGGCAACTCACTGCTACAATTCTGCTGTGCTTAACCGCCCGGCCTCCTTGCCGATTCTGACCAGAAACTGGCGCACAGAGCTGGGATCAAACCCGCGCCTTGCTAGTGCATCAATTTTGGTACTCTGAACTTTAACCACTGGGCCTGGATATTATGCCGAAGTGCTGGATATTATACCTGCTGGATATTATACTTATACTTGTGCTGGATATTATTTCTATGTGTGTGACAAAATATTTACAGCATGCAGGTCTTTCATTGGCATGTGTGTAACTTTCATAGCCTCAAAGTTACATATAAATAATTTTTGGGTTCCTGAATGAATTGGCACAGGTTAGTGAAAGGCTGTGAAGGCCGTGAATGACTCCTTGTTTCCACACACTTCCTCCCCCCCCACTCCTCTTCTCATATTCCCTCCATAGATGACAATGGAGGCCTCTAGAAACAATCTTCACTATGTGATCTTCAAAATAGTAAAAATAGGTAATTTTTTCACAGATGAAATTGGGAAAACTGCATTTCTGTCTAATTTACTGGAGGCTTCTGCCCGATGCAATAACATGTGCATCTTTATACACCTGTTTAGCAACGAAAATTGGTAAAGGATTAGGGAGTATGTAGTTCTGGCAACAAAACCATAATAATACTGACAAAACATCAGACCTAAAAATTTTATCATGACTACAAAATTGCCAGACTGCACAGTGGACTGATACTGGCTGCACTGCAATAAATTTATGTCGCTAAAGCAAGCAACACTGCAACACTAATTGTACTTTCCCAAGTTCCAAGCACTTGCAGTAGTTAGACATTTGAAAAAATTGTTTTGATTTTTTTTAATATGACATTATCAATTGTGAATTTATAAATTACTAACAGAATTTATTCCGATTAGATTTATTAGGATATAATGGGTTTGTCTGAACCATGTTGTCATGTAACACCATGTCTGAACAGTAATAGGCATCAAAACAAGGGAAATTCTTTCATCATTTGTTGATATGCTTCCTCTCAATGTCCTTTTACATTTATGTAAATTAATTCTGACCTCATGCATGGACCCCAAATTGTAGTTGAGACTCTTGGCTATGATTTTCATTGTTTAAAAAATAGAGGCAACATCTAGGCTACCATTATATTTGTAATTTAAGGATTTCACACTAGCTCGCTTGTATTGTAATATTAATTTTTTTCCTAATCTGCAGAAAATTTTTCAGAAGTATTGAATTATGGGTCTCCTCACTGACCCTGGCATGGAAGGTGGATGGCTGAGCAATGTTTTGCTGGCTCATGAGAAGATTTTATCTGTGCTGCTGTACTGCGTTGGGGCAATTTGGTTCCTGGCTCTTGCTCACAACTCCATGAACCATGGTATGTGCTATGCCCCTGTTTGATAGCTATTCTTTTCCACCATTCTTATATGAACTGTAGTTTATTAAATAGTTCCCTCCTATGTGACAAATATATCCATACTTTGTATAAACCTAGCCAGAGTTTATGGAAAAGAGAAATTGGGGGTTTCCTACTTACTTAACAGTGATTTTTGTTTATTTCTTGACATTTTGTTTAACACATTTTATTTTTATTTGCTTAGAACTTTAGTAATGTCTGTTAATATCCATAATAAATTTGTCGATTAAAACTTGTATGTTTAGTTCCATTGTTCCATGGATATTTATAACTAAATAACTTTTGTGTTGGTGCATATATTTTTCATTTATAATCAGTAATTGACTTCATTTGCTGCAAATTGTTGGGAGGCTTGTACTCATTTTTCTTGCTACCATGTCGCCATATCAAAAGTAGATATATTCAATTTTCTGCAGAAATACAAGTAGTCCTTTGAGTTTTTATTTTATCTTAAGTTATGTATGGCACGGTACATCAATTCAATAACTTTTCATTTCATGACACCAGTTAATTCTTTCTTTGTTTCTGGCAGAAACCTATTTCTCAGAAAATGCACTTCTTCCTGGACTGGTTCATGGGGAGTTTATGGGAGAAGCTAAAGCCAACAGGTTCTTGCAGGTCAGTGCTGAATGTTTAGAGTACCAACCTTCAAAAAATTTGATTATTCCTTTTTTTCCAATTTGTTAACAAGTTTTTGTGTGGCATACTTTGCTCATATATATTAATGATATATCTAATTATTCATAAAACTTGAGCTGAAATAATTTTATTGTTTATCAGAAGTTATTGCAGCAATACCATACCATTGGATTGAGACAATATTTGTTGGTTGGGAAGAAGTAAGATGTCTGTCAAAAAACTTTTTTAAATGATACTATTTCCATGGTAATCAAGAAGGAATGAAGGGGATTTTAATAATAAAGCCTTATTTTCCAATTTGTTTTTATATTATATTTTTATAGAGTGCTACTCACAAAAGCTCCATATTGTTTGCATAAATGGAATCAATTTAACTTGTGAGAATTTAGCATCACAGTATGCACATTTTGAGCAGGAGCTGAACAAAGAGACGGAGAAGTACCCTAGCACCATGCCACATGCTTGGCTGCAGGCAAAGATGACGCAGCTTGGTCTGGATACTTACACCCACAACTTCACTCTCCACTACCCAATGGCTGCCAATAAGGTGTGCTGCACCTAAACTATGAGTGATTTCTGAGTGTTTTTTTTTCAATTTTATTATTACTGGTGAGGTACAGATTAGAATGAAGTTATAGTTTAGTGCATTAGTAATAACCAGATCAATCTGTAACAGAATTATTTCCCATTTGATTATTAAATAACATGTTTTTATTTATGATTTACTACTGCCTCATCCTACACAAATTATTGAGATATTTGTTGGAAAGTGTGAGTGAGTCCTCGGTTTGATGCACTTTCTTTTCTATTCCAAATTCCGTGCTATTTACAACCCACATCATGATACAGGCTATGTTTGCATATCATGATGGCTTACTCTAACAGCAGCAGAAGGTTTACCTTATGTAAATTATTGTATAATATAATTATTAAATTATTGAGATATCTATTTGACGCTTATCCGTTTCTATTTTAAATTTCATTTTAGTTACAAGCCACATCATGATACAAGCTTTATTTGCGTGTCATGGCAGCTGACCCTAACAACAGCAGCAGAAGGTTTACCTTGTATATGTGACTGCAGAGCTATGATACAGGCTATGTTAGCATATCATGGGTGCTGACCCCAACAACAGCAGAAGGTTTACCTTGTATATGTGACTGCAGAGCTAAGATACAGGCTATGTTTGCGTATCATGGGTGCTGACCCTAACAACAGCAGCAGAAGGTTTACCTTGTATATGTGACTGCAGAGCTACGATACAGGCTATGTTTGCGTATCATGGGTGATGCCCCCAACAGCAGCAGAAGGTTTACCTTGTATATGTGACTGCAGAGCTTCGATACAGGCTATGTTTGCGTATCATGGGTGCTGACCCTAACAACAGAAAGTTTACCCTGTATATGTGACTTTACCTTGTATCTGTGCCTGCAGAGCTTCACCGGCAACAACGTGTACGGCATACTGCGTGCTGTGCGTGGCAGCAGCTCAGAGAGCATCGTGCTCAGCGCCCCATACCGCGCGCCGCGGTCACCGCATCTCGGCAACGCCCCAGCCATCGCCCTCATGCTTGCTCTTGCGCACTTTTTCTCTGGTCCGTTCCTATTTAATGTTGGAGAAAATATGTATTTGCTACTCGCATAATAAACTTATTTGTGCCCATTGCTCTCATGCTTGCTTATATTTTCTCTGGTCCGCACCTCCTTAGTACTCATTCATTGAAAAAAACTCGTTTGTACATACTAATTGCATGAAAAATGCATGCACTATCGTTGGTGATTGATTCTTCTTGTATATATGTGGCACTTGAGACACTTGAAAAAATCAATATATATGAAGTTGATTTCAGTCAGAAATAATTTCAGTAGCGTAATTAGTGATTTCTGTTATCTTTATCTGAAAGTGCTAACGTATATGAATTCTGAAGTGTGTTAGACTCAACTTTTTTTTGCAACATCTGCATTTTATTTATGAAGATAAGTACAATTTTTTCCAAGATTATCCGTGATATGATATTAATTACATACCTCCGTAATATATACCTAGATGAAAAGGAAGCATATATGTTACCTGCCACATGATTCTTGCAAACAGAACAACTGTACTGGGCCAAAGACATCATTTTCCTGGTGACAGAACACGAGCAGCTGGGCATGGAAGCCTGGCTGCAGAGCTACCACGGCTCTCTGCCGCAGTCTCCGCCTGTCCTCGACTTCGGAAAACTTATCGCCAGAGCGGGACCCATCCAGGTGAATGCCTCGATGATTATTCCATCTTATTTTAATTCTTATCCCAGAGTGCTGATGATTGCTTCATCCATTCATCCTCTCATGACCTTCCCTACAGTATCAGTGCATGCAATACCCCAGAGTGCTGATGAATGTTTCATACATTCATCCTCTCATGACCCCTCCCCTTACAGTAACATTGCATCCAATCTGTTCTGTGGACCAGGAGGTGACGTCATTATATAGTTAACATTGTATTATCAACTTGGATTTATTTTAAGATATGCTGTTTCCTTAGTCAATATAATATAAAGTTCAACCTATAACTTATTTTGAAGATGAAATTCAAATTCATTCTTTCTTTATTGAAAAAAATGTCATTGAAAATGATCACTTGTGCTCTATTTTGAATCTATAATGTTACAGTTAATAAAGCGAAATTTACTTATACGTTTAGGTAGTGCTCAAGATAATTGTATAAGTATCTTGCTGTTAAAGTGCAACTGATCAGGTCAGCATTTTGAAATTAGTTCGATGATAACGTAACTTGTATTGGGCATGAAGTGCTCCCTTGCTTTATTATATAATATTGATGTGATGTCAAATCGAAATGCATTATGATTTATGCCATTCTCAAGTGTTGAATCCAAGTGTGGTTGTTGCTATTCACATTATCATTTCTTGCCAATTGAGTACGGTATTAAGTTAGCAAACGTAATTCTTGTTAATAATTTTGTGTCATCACTCATCACCGAGTTCAATATCTGATGAATGTTTTGTGTCCAGGCGGCAGTCAACTTGGAGATCCCGGAAAGTTTTGTGTCTCACGTGGACATTCGCTACGAGGGCCTCAACGGCCAGCTGCCCAACCTGGACCTGGTGAACCTGCTGCACCGCCTCTGCCACAGGGAGAGCGTCGAGCACACCGTCAGGAACAGGGTTGGTGCTGGTCGGTAGTGTCTCTGTACTCGACATTTGATTCCCGGATCTCGACGTAGTGCCCCGGTTCTCGACGTAGTGCCCCGGTTCTCGACGTAGTGCCCCGGTTCTCGACGTAGTGCCCCGGTTCTCGACGTAGTGCCCCGGTTCTCGACGACGTAGTATGTTTTGAGGTGTAGTGGCTGGTGTTTTGAGGGGTAGGTAATGGCTGGGGTTTTTGAGGTGTAGTTGAATATTGTAATTATATTATTCCAGCCATTACTTACCTGAATTAGATGTAATTCAGCACTTACTTGCTTCGCCCTAAACCACTTTTCCTGCAGCTGGAACTGCCTAATGAATAATGCGGTTGAGGAGATAATTAATCCCTCACTTGTTTGAATTAAGGGTTATTCAGTCATTACTTAACTAAATTAAAGACAATATATCGATCACCTATACCTGTACACCATTTCTCCGGCAGGCTGATCACCGCAAGCCCGACACAGCGTCGGGGTGGCTGCACCAGCTCCACACGCTCCTCAGCTCCATCGCCACGCAGGCCACGGGAGTCCCCAGCGGCAACCATGGCCTCTTCCATCGGTAACCTAAACATTTTTAGCGCATTTTCTCATTTATGGAAAAAATGCTTTATTGTGCTCGCCATGTCCGTCTGTCTGTCCGTCCGTCCGTGACCTCAAGTTTTTGTCGACGAGAAACTGTGCTCTCTGTCATTCACTGCAGTGAGTACTGAGTTATATTTTTTCTATCTATAGAGTTTTATATAGAAATGGTTAACTTGAAAATATTGCGAAATGGCCGAGTTTAGTTGTGATGGTTGATTTGATTTATCCAAGAACAGAGCAAGTGGTCGGTATCTTGCTCGTTCCAAAGTGAACAGACCGATAGGTACAATTTCTTAAATATGATGCATGGTGCATGATGATGATAATCAACATTAAACAACTTTCTTATATTTTTCAACACAACTCAGATTTTTTTTTACAATAGCATCGCTTGAGTCAAGGCAAATTTTGTTGAGTCAGGAACAAAACTTGAGACTTTTTGCAACTGGTTTCATCATAATCATTCTGAATGAATAATATGCCGGTGATCTATTTTATTTAGTGTAATTTATGGTTATAATTTTCTTCATGATTATAATCTGTGGTGCGCTCACAAGAATTAGCCAACAGGATATAAGATGTTACACGCCACAACACACTATCAAAAAGCTGACAGTCCTTACGTTGGAACAGAATGAAATTAAGTGGAATTAAAACAAATTCATACTTAAACATACTTCCCTTATCTTCTGCTCGAAGATAAGGGAAGTTAGTGCAGCTTGACGAAGGTAAAATTAAAAGCCTACATGAGCAGTGAATCATTCGAGCTCACCCACAAACTAAATGAATTTCTACTGACGTATATATATAATATTCTTGCTTTAGATTAAGAAAAAAGCAGCGCATTCACTGTGGCAGCGTATGTACTTAACTGCAAACATTTCAATGCTTGGGAGTAACTGAGTATCATTTAAATGATATTCTATATCCTTCAGCTTGTATAAATAATTTCATCTAAAATAATAAGTAGCAATTTAGGTCCATTATGACTTATGAGCTAAGTGAGCTTAGACTACTCCATTATGCTATTAATGAGCTTAGACTACTTCCCCGTATTGGAACATCATGAATATTTGCGCGATAGAGCTTTTTTACAAGCTTTTCCTTGAAGCCTTCTAACTCATCAGTCTCTATGTTTAAATAATTCGATTTGTTATTGCTCAATCTTGCTGTGCGACACTTTGTTCTACTTTGCTTGTCGCCTTGCTGACGTGGGTGTAGGCACGTCATGCCCTTACTGACGTGCCCTTGGTGCAGGTACGGCATCTCGGCCGTGACGGTTTCCGGAGAGCGCGTGGGGCGCGCCGGGGGCAGAAGGGCCACGCTACTGCACCTCGGCCGCGTGCTAGAAGGCACCTGCCGCTCTTTAAACAATCTCCTCGAGAGGTTCCATCAGAGCTTCTTCTTCTACCTCCTGCCCGCCACCTCGCGCTACATCTCCATAGGTAGTGTAACCTCCTGCCCGCCACCTCACGTTACATCTCCATAGGTAGTGTAACCTCCTGCCCGCCACCTCACGTTACATCTCCATAGGTAGTGTAACCTCCTGCCCGCCACCACCTATTGCTACATCTCCATAGGTAGTGTAACCTCCTGCCCGCCACCTCACGTTACATCTCCATAGGTAGTGTAACCTCCTGCCCGCCACCTCACGTTACATCTCCATAGGTAGTGTAACCTCCTGCCCGCCACCACCTATTGCTACATATCCATAGGTAGTGTAACCTCCTGCCCGCCACCACCTGTTGCTACATCTCCACAGGTATTGTAACCTCCTACCCGCCACCACCCCGTGCTACATCTCCTTAGTTAGCGTCACTGCTTCTGCCTTCTGATAACAGATATAGTATTGAAAATTGATACAGAACATTTAGGATCCAAGCATTGCTAGTATTCTCTTATATACTTAAATTTAAATATTCCGTTGTTGGTGGAACAGTTTTGTTTCATGACAATCCTGTTCGTTTTTCAGGCGTGTACATGCCAGCGTTTGGGGCGATGGGCTCATGCCTGTTGCTGGGCGCGCTGTCGCTGTGGTGCAGCTCCTGCTTGCGCCTGCAGCTCCTACAGGCGGAGCAGCCTGCCTCCGACCAACCCGACGAGAAAGAGTCAAGCGAAACTCAGAGTGACGAGAAGCTAACCGAAACACGCGAGCAAACTAATGCAGCGATACCAGATACAAGCAGCACACCCGTCACTGATGTAAGTTGGTGTTTGTGCTTACGGCATCTGTATTCCAGCGCGCATATTGTTTGTTTTTATTATTTGTATTAAAAAATTTATTGAAGTCCATTGAAGCATGCACCATTTTTGCTAATAATAAACACCAACGACTTGAGTTTTTATGGAGAATAAGTGATGTCTCTTCTGATAATTTTTAGTTTGTAGTCACCTGGAGTGGAATTTTTAGGTTTGTGGACTATATATACACCATCCTGTATTGTTTCAGTGTACCTATATTCATGTTGCATTCTAAAAGTGGGATATGAGTGGCTAAGATTTAATTAATAATGACGGCATATGAGTAACTGATGTTCAACAGCGAATTCAATTGTGAGTACCTAATTTTGTGTTGCAGAGTGGCACGCAGAGTTTGGTGTCGCTTGCGTGCGTGGCATTGGTGTGCCACAGCGCAGGTGCCGTGGCGAGCTGGTGGCCCACGGTGGCGTCCAGGACGGGCGCCGTGGTGGCGCTGCACGCCGACGACAGCGTCGCTCTCGGCAGCCTGGCGCTTGCGCTTGTACTCCTGCGCCTGCCGTCCGCGCTTACCCGGTCAGGGCTGCGCTCACAGATAGCGTTCAATCAGAAAAATTAGTGGTTTATTTGTGTAAATTGTGTCTTACAGCATAAGCAGAGAGCAGACGTAGCACTGATACGCATTTTGTTGAACTAAACTAGGTCACGATGTCAAACGATGGCAAAAAATGCATCATTATATAGACAATAGTTATCGCATATCTCTTAGTGTTGAGAAAAAGCTATAGTTTTTTGCATGTTGTTAGTATTTATGTTGTTTCTGAAGGATATTTTATCCTAAATATTTTAAGTGTGCAATGAATGACAATTGAAAATCGAAAAATCAAGCGTCTGACATGATTGGTCGGTATTGTTATGAAGCGCTTCTTGACAACATTTTCTACTTCATTTTCCGAACCCAAGGGTGACTGGACATCTATTTAGTTTGTTGTGGTAACTCGCTTACATTCAGGATGATAATGCCTGACGTTGCAGGGAATGATGTAGCCTTTGATATTGCCTGTTGTTGATAATACCTTTATTGTTGCCTGTTGTTGAAAATGCCTTTGGTATTGCCTCTTGTTGAAATTGTCTTTGTTATTGCCTGTTGTTGATAATGCCTCTAATATTCCCTGTAGTTGATAACACCCATCATTGCAGGAGCATAACAGGTTGCAGCTGGCAGGTGGTGAAGTGTGCCGTGCAGCTGGAGCTCGCAGTGATCGTCTTCGCGGGGTCGCTGCTCAACTTCAGCCTCGCCCTCATCGTGACCGCCGTCTACGCTCCCGTCGTCATCGCGGTCGCCCCCACCAGCTCCAGGTAACGCCTTAACCCTACAGCGGTCGCCTAATAAGAACTGACCTAGGGCCGTAATATCAAAAATATAGTTACGAGTTCGTGACTCCGTCAGCCAATTACTAATGCTTTTTCAAGCTAGACGCACCAATCACAGACGAGAAATCGGCTGCTATGTGAACTTAGGCCGCTACATGTACTTGAGCAAGTTTTGATAGTACGGCCTCAGACCGGCTGCGTTTTCTTTCGGTTTTGTTACGGTCAATTTTCGTACGCATAGATTGCAACGTACGTAACCCACGCGACCACTGTATGGTAAACGAAACTGAATGACCGCGCACCACTTCAAGGCTCTTGACGTTGGAACTACGTTGATAACGCTTTTAGCGCATTTTCTCATTTATGGAAAAAATTCACTATTATGCTCGCCATGTCCGCCTGTCTGTCTGTCCGTCCGTCCGTCTGTCCGTCCGTCCGTCCGTCCGTCCGTGACCTCAAGTTTTCGGCGACGAGAAAATGCACTCTCTGTCACTCACTGCAGTGAGTACTGAGTTATATTTTTAAATAACGTTTAATCAGCGTTATTTCAGTGTCGGATTTCGGATGTGAGCGTCTCGATAACTCATGCCAACACTTGGTGTTGTGCCACAAGGAAGCTTTATTAGGTAACACGCATAGAAAGACCCAACATCTCAACTTTCCCGTTGTCTAATACAGTCAGAAACGATACAGCCTCCTCTTCTTCAAATATTATTATGATAGTCATTTCGTATTGTTTTTCACTAAAACTTGCCTCACAAGCTCAGTTTCTCCTAAAACTCACAAGCACGTTTTCATGACGTTCGTCTTTTAGGAGCTAGTGTTTTTCACTAAAACTCGTCTATTGGGCGCTAGATCTATAAGCAGATACTTTTGAGCCGTAAATTGAGCACCTATATAACAGTTCATTTGTATAACTAATCCTGTAGTGGCCTCACAGAATCCACTCAATGATGCATTGGTGTTTGCTTCGGAAATATCTACTGCGCCTCCTATGCTCTGACTACATGGAATCTGCCACCGTACTATGTATATGAACGATGTACCACTGCCCTTCACCAATGCACCCCTGATTTTTATGGTGCAATTAAGTGCACATTAGTAGCCACTGAACCATTTGAACGATATTCCCTACTCCCCCCCCCCCCNCCCGGTCGTCTCGAATTTTGAACCCCTTGACACAAACCAATATCCGCAGTGGTCTGCATGTGTGCTTGTTTATTTCTTGCTTGGTTTTTGTCGTGCTGTTTTTGGCGCGGAGAGTCAGATCTCGAGGTATCGTATGAGGCGTGGCGGTGGCACCTAATGTGCTTCTCCTCATAGCTTTCAAGTAGACAATCGGGCAGTCGATGGCATGGGTATCGTAAATTTTAAGATCATTTAATAAATTTTCACTTTTTCTAATCTCAAATTTATAAATTTAAATTCTCATGTTCAAATTACCTCATGCCTAATCTCTGAACCGTTGTTTATTGTATTCACGTGTCTTGCACACACAGACTTGTTCGCTGGTTGAAATGTCTGCTGCTGCTGGCGATCCACCCGCTGACGCTGACGGCCACATTTGCGTCAGTAGACGCAGTGCTGAACTTCCCCAACGAGCCGCCCCTGGCGCTACTAATGCGCTGTGTGACGGTGAGCAAGAGGGCGCTCATGTACAGCGTCGTGGACTCGTACGTCTACGGCAACTGGGTGTACCCAGCGGCGTGCTGGTGCCTCTTGCCCGTGTGGCTCTTGCTGTGGCACGTCCAGCTCAGCGCCCCGCTCCCGCCAATCACCAAGCCATAAGTGATACCGCGTGCGAGTCACTGGACTCGAGTTCCTTTCTGTATTTGGAAGGCTGTCACTTTAGGTTTAATGATGACTTGAAGTCTTCTAAATCACTTTAATTCGAGCTACAAAAACTATGTATTAAGGGAACAAAGTATATGCCAAGTAGGCTCGCTGCCACGAGATTGAACTATGAAGGTGGAAACAGTAAAGGTAGAAAACGCTCAATCTAGAACAGTTGTGATACAGTTATGCTATGCCCACAAGTTTTGGAAATATGTTTTAAACTCACCTCATTAAATGAAATAATTTCCAGATAATGTACTAGTATTTACTCAATTCAGTAGAAATTACTATTTACGAATATTTTGTTTTGTTAATTCAACAATACTTTCCTAATTGATTTTTGATACTTGATTGATTATTCCGTATTCACTCAAAGATTTGTGTTTTATTGTTGACGAGAGATCATGATATTTTTATACATGTGTGATTCAAGATTCATCACACCAAGATCTCGCATATTTACGTTACCATCTGCCTGCGGATTATTACTCTTGCGGGCCTCGTTAAATGACACCCAGGATTTGGACGTCAGGTGACTTGAATGCGTTTTTTATGATCACCTCGAAAACATGCGGCTTCAGATAAGGCTATTTTCAAGTGACTGTAGTGAATTTTCCTGTATATCTTACGAGGCTTGTAATGTTTTTTTTTTTACTGCTGCACTAGATAGTAAAAGTTCTGTTATTCGTGTCTGATCAAAAGACGTTCAGATCAGCCATCTATGACGGCTGTCAACTCTCTCCAGCCCGCAGTGAATAACTTACTGCGTATTTGTTATAATTTAACTAGTCTGTTGGTAATTATATTAAAAGGTATGCAATAGGAAAGTATATGTACTTTTAAAAGTACCTATATATGTACTTTTTTGTTTGTACTTCTTATTTATTTAGTTCGGTAAGTTTCATATTAGCTCATTGTGCGATAACTTGGGATTAGAATTTATACTTGTTCGCATTTAACGTATTAACATCATGTCTCCTTGTGCAGCTACTATGAATTATAATTAATAAACACAAAAACACAAGGCTGCACCAAAAACTCATTACAAAATTTTCAAGTGTGCTGCTTGTTCTGTACTCTAGACGATGTGTGATGTAGTGCACTATTCAAGCGTAGTTTGATGGCATATCGTGTCATAAATGACGCATCTTTAATTTAATTTTTAAGGTTGACTTACATGTTACAAAAATTTACAATTTTCTATTAGTTCATACAATTTTTTTAATGTCAATTTCCATGTGATTCAGAGTAATAGTGGCGCTCAAAACAATTTGATTTTTTGGAATATTTCGGGGTTCAATGGCTATTGGTAAGTCATAAGGCGTTATAGTGTTTAACCTTGGAAATTGTTCTGTTCTACCCGTTGTGTAGTTCTGCTTCAGAATTATTAACAGGACCCAAATACGGAAAACAACAATTCACACAAAATTTTAATGCTTTAGAACTCTACGTACACACATTTTTTATAAACTGGTATGAATTCACTCGGCATTCCGTGCAACTGCTTTTATCTCTTTGTTAGTCTTTACTTTATAGTGCCCTGATTTAGTGTTAATGTGTATATAATATTATGTATATATTGTATATGATCTCAAAAGTGCTACATGAACCACGTTGAGTGTTTCTCGTTTAGTCACAAGTGGTTTAAGTTTTTATCTCCATAGATGTGCCCTAGGATGATAACCTTAGACATTTCTACAAGATACTTGAAGAACCGAACTGTGACAAATGTTCAACGGTTTCCAAATGAACTTGAAATGTCCTGCTTGTTTCACTCAATTTCCAATGCGCTGCAGGTTTTTGATGCTAATGATGGTAAATAAGACTTTTAAAGACGCTTTAAGCCTTGTAGCGCAGGTATTAAAAACGAGATTTCTTGTAACATCTCATGTATTATGTGGTCTACAAAAACTCGATGTTGCCACAGCGAAAATGTCTTCAGCCTCGCCGGTGCATTTATTTGAATTGCGTACAACGAGCTTACATATTTAACGAATGTTTGCTTGCTCATCATTTGTTGCCAATCAATACATTATCACTTGTCTTACTTTTTTTTCATCAACACTAACGTAGGTGATTCATTAATTTAGTTTAATGTTACACCGTTTATTTGAAAATGTCGAAGCTCTTTATAGGTCGAATTGGCTTACACTAAACTAAAAACAACAACAATATGTACAGTCAGAACAATAAATATCAATGAACAACAATACATACACAATTTGATGCGATAATAAGTAACCCAGTCTTGAGTATTAAGAAAATCTCAACTAAGTTAATTGCACGTCTGTGAATTATTGTAATTAAATTCGTGGCAATGGCCAATGCTGATTCGTATGTGCTGGGAAATATCGTTGTTACATATTTCACACAGAGAAATTATTAAAACGTGCAAATACTTGCAGCTACTGCTTTGGGTTAAAAAAGATTCACTCTTTAGACAACAAGTCCCA
This sequence comes from Hyalella azteca, assembly GCF_000764305.2. Classification (NCBI taxonomy): domain Eukaryota; kingdom Metazoa; phylum Arthropoda; class Malacostraca; order Amphipoda; family Hyalellidae; genus Hyalella; species Hyalella azteca. The sequence continues at coordinate 14,604 of NW_025942561.1, forward strand.
CTCTTTTTTTTCTGAACGGGGGACTTGGGACTTGTTTTACGCATCACTCGATCGCCGTGTCTGTGTTGCATAGTATTGTGTTATAATAAATAACGTGTTGTCAGCCGCTGCCTCGTATACGTGCCTGCGTCCCATACACATGCCCACGTCAGTGTGCAGGGGCTGCCTCGTACCCGTGCTCAGGGTGGGCGGAGTAGTTGTACATCTGTAATTTGCCGTGACTGTCGTAGTAGCCGTAGCGGCCCTTCACGGCGCCGTGGTTGTCACGCTCCTCGTACCGGAACTGCCGGTGCGGTCTGGCGGGGAGAATGCGGTGGAAAAATGGAATTAATGGAGCGCAAAAGTATGAAATGGTGGGGAAAATGAGATGGAATGGGAAGGAGAGGGATGAAATAGGGGTGGAATTGGAATGTAAAGATAGAGGAAACGAAAGGGAGGAATGGAGTGTATGCTCACCGCCAGCACCAGTGTTCAGTGGGAAGAATACGGCCGGTGGGAAATGTTTTCTCATCTCGAGCAAAAAGTTTCCCGGAATTTATTCTGGATCGGAAAAGTCAATAAAAAAAATTTAACATCGCATCTGCGCTCTAGATTTTATGTGCCCAATAATTCCGGAGCTCTCAAGATTGAAGCCAAGACAGCACGAGAGTATAGCTGTTGAAATGCAAAAATATGGAGCCTATTTGCAGGTACTGTGAACTTTAATTGCATACATAACAAATGTAGATGGAGGGAGACACGTCAGTTATTTATAGAGCAAATTGGTCAATTATAGTCTACCATTACTAGTCCTGGAAATGAGGGAAGACTTATCAGTTATATATACAGCGAGTTAATGTCAATTATAGTGTACCCTTTGCCGGTGTCGAAGCCGAAGCGGTAGGAGTGCGGCCCTTTCTGTCCGTGCAGCTGGAACGTCAGTCGTCCGTCTCCCGAGCCGTGTGCGTGCTCCGCTGCCGACGCCGCTGCTGCAAACTACCGTACAAAATATCCAATTATTCTCCACATGGAACACATGAATTTGCTTAGCCTGATTTAATTTTGAAACTCTATTCAAATTGTCAATGAAACAATTAATTAGCAACATTTTAAGAATAGATGTACTCGAGGACTCGCTGATACTGTTTGCCTCCAATGGGTGAAACGTTTTGATGAATTTAATGTGATAAATTTACCATTTAAATGGTAATATTAATAAAAATAAGCATAACAAATTATTGATAAAATTAATATTTCATTGCAATTTATCCTCCGTTTCTGCACCGCCACATAGTGAAGCTACAAGCTACTACTCACCTCAAGACCGTTGTTGTCCATGTAGCCCCCGTCGTGGTGCGCCTGACGCTTCTCTTTGGACTCACCCGAGACCTCGAAGGTCTCCTGGTACTCCGGCAGATGGTCCAACACTTCGTTGTTGTGGGACAACCTCCCGTTGTTGGATCGGTCCTCAAACGAGGGAGGCTGGTCCTTGGAGTAGACTGGTTTTAGGACGACTGGTTCTCTTGTCTTGTAGCTGTGGGGACTTGGCCGAGGAGTTTCCTTCTTAACAATCTTGCGCTTTTCGTTAATCTTTTCTACAGAGGCGAAATGTTCAGGGTTTTGGTAGTCATCAAGTTCTGGTTCACTGTTCCTCGGTGGCTGCTGCACACCGACCACTTCGTCATAGAACAGAGGAGAGTTAACCGCCTTCAATTGTTCCTGATGGCGAGGCTCCTCCTGTTGATGTCGTTGCTTATGTTGTTTGTATTGATATTGTTTCGACTGGTGCTGTTGTTGGGGCTGGTAATATCTTTCCTCCTCTTGATGTTGCTGTTGTTGACTACGTTTGCCTTCTGCTGCTTCTTGCTCTTGTCTTAGTTTCTCCGATTTTAGTCTTCGGTAAAGTTGCAACTCTTCTTGTTGTTTTCTAAGGAAATCATCGAAATGAGGCTGAGAAATTTGAGCCCGTTCTTGTTCACTGATAGGTTTTTTCCCTCCTTCTTGAACCCCCAGATTCTTCTCGCGGTTGTCATCAGTTTCAAAGAACTCCTGATTTTGCCTGGTACCCTGTATGCCATGATGAGGCTGGTACCGAACTGAATCTTGCTCGTACCCTTGCGCGTTAGGCGAGATTTCAAACGCCCCTGAAGCTTGGTTAGGTGAAGGCTCGCCAGGGTAGCGGAGGACTGTTGCAGGACGCGTGTCGTCAGGAGACCTGATATAATGAGGTTCACTTGGCAGTCTGTAGGTTACCGGTGGCCGTATCTTTTGATGGAGGATAGGTTCCAATTTCTGGAAGCTTGGCATCTCCTCCGTCGGTCTACTTGCCGCGTAAAGAGGATTGCGTTGCGCTGCTACTTCCTCAAATGGATTTCGGATTGGAAGAACTCTAAGTTCGTCCACTTGAGAACGTGGAGGGTTCCTCATTTCCAGTGGCTGAACATTTCTGTGATTTGAATCTGGGAATAACTGCGAGTCTGGTGTATTCAAATTAGGCGCATCGATTTGAAAAACATCTTGTGGCCTGAAATTCCTTGGTGGTCCACCCTGAATTCGGCGCCTGGTGCGAATATATTGTCCTTCAGACCGACCATGGCTCCGGCCTGTTTCTGGTTGCGATAAGCTGTAGTCTGGAATTGCACTAAAATCACTGAAGCCAATGGCTGAAGATCTGAGCGCTGCTCCTGACACGACACATATCACCTGCCGAAAAAAGTGAGCTAAATTAATAACAGCTATTATAAATCTAATTAAATTTTAAAATAATCGTAAGTGAGTCTACCAAGTACGTCAAACAGATGGGGCCGTCAATAAACAGTATTATGGATACTACATAGCCCACGGATATGTAGTACATTTTATTCGATTACGTCTTTTGCACGTCCTATATTTAATGTTTACTTAATTCTTCATGCTATTAATCATTAAGTTAGTAATTCAATATTCGTGAGTGTACTTTTAGCGGGCGTCAATAACCCGTTGGATAGAATGAGCCTATGCTCAATTACTTTTCTTACCGCTCCGTACATTAGGGCTCGCGGCGCGGGAGTGTATGTGACAATTATTTGGTTGAGGGCAAACGATCGTCCCCGTAAACACATCATTCGTTAGCCGTATTGTCACACTGCACATTCATTGCGTATTGGCTTCATTGTCATTCATGCCACACATATTCATTTGTATAGCCGTAAAGCCATACTACACATATATGCGTGGCCATGCCAGTCATACAATGATATGAAATAAACGCATGTCGTTCGCTAAGCAACCTTAACCTAAAACGAGTTCAAACGATTAATCTTCTATCTTCCTCGACAGACTTTACCGCAATACCATCAAAATTAATTTCCACTATTTAGAGGGACATCATAAAAAATACTTTAGAAACAACTTTACTCTCTTCAGCATCTAGCATCGACCAGCAGCGTCCATCTCCATCGCGATAATACCAGCAGCTCCTGATTATCTCATTTATGTAAAAATAAACAAACGTACAGTCACGTGAATTCCTTCTCTCTTTATTCAAAGCATCATAATTACAACCAAGAGAAAATTTGCAGTGGGTCCGAGGGAAGCGTGTTGGACCACTTGGAGTTTTCCCTCATTAAGATATGTATCTACACACCCCAGCATAAACTGCTATAATTTCTATCGGAATCTGCATGCACATCGCAGTACTTTGTTCATGAGAGGAAAGCATTACACATTGTCAATCTTTATCTGCAGTTGCATGCACTGAACTATCACGCACGCAACAGAAAGCGGACTAAAAATACTGGCTTTGTACACGTCAGCTTCGTTTTTTTAATTTAAAGAATGAGCGTGGCGCGACAAACGTACGTTATTGGGATGTTCTTATGCCAAGTTGTCATACATCGTCAGCAACTCCGCGCAGAGAAAGCGAAAGCGAACGCAACTATAATTTTAAAATATAAATATCATAAAATTTTCTATATATTAAGATGAAAATACCGGATAAGAATTCGTAAGGAAATACATGCCATTATTGCGAACTGCATTCATTTGAATCGTGACGATTCAAATGAATGCAGTTCGCAATAATGGCATGTATTTCCTTACGAATTCTTATCCGGTATTTTCATCTTAATATATAGAAAATTTTATGATATTTATATTTTAAAATTTGAAAAACAAAATTTATATATTTAAATTTTAATAAATATATTTATTAAAGTAATCTAATAATAGTCATACATATTATATTAGATTATTATTAATATTTTTAATATAATATTATTAATATTGATTTATGTACGATTAAATCAAGCCTTGAGTTCTGCTACATTTAAATAATAGATAATAGGATTCATTGCTATAATAAAGAGCTGTCAATCGAGTTCCGAAACATTAAAGGTTTTCAAGGCATTAAACTCTAAAACTTAACGCACATACAATCCTAATTTTAGAGTGGATATATTCCTGAAGGATGCTCCTCCGGATTGAGGAATCATTCCGCGCCACAAAAACTGTTTTCCTTTGCGCCGGCGGGTGAAGAAAATCAACCCATAGGCGGAAAAAGCTGCAGTCACCCTCCCGTGAACTATTCCGCAGAAAATGAAATGATGAGTTTGAATTGAACGATTCGTCATTATTCATGCTTCGCAGTGGATTCTTTTACAGTTTTAAAGCTTGATTGTAGGGACTGACTACACTGAGATAACACGAACGAATTCATCCGCAGGCTAAATACCGTTATCATCAGTAGGCTGAATACCGTGATCATCAGTAGGCTGAATACCGTGATCATCAGTAGGCTGAATACCGTGAATATTTGCAATTCAATTTATACGAGTTAAGAAAATAAATGTTGCGCATACGTTTTCTCAATCATATGTGCTGGATACTTCACAGCAAATGATACGCGATTAGAGCCTTATGAACCAACTTTATAGGAACTACAGTCAATAAATTGATCGTCTATGTAGTATTATTATAGCATATTATTAGTATAGCCAATTGGGGTTTCTAAAGCAAGAACAAATATGAACCTGTAACGAAAGCAACATTTCAGAATGCGCGACACAATGAATACGTAAAATGATCAACTGGATTCTCGTATCACGCTTCACCATTGACACCTTCCAATACGTGACCGTGACACGTACGGTGACATCAGCTCCCGGGAAAGCTCTATACATTCAATGCCTTTTTATGACGCCTGCAGGCTCGCTTCGTACGGCTGGCACAATCTGACAGATTTTTGAACTGGTCAAATTAATTGTAATCGTCTTTGATTTTCACAATCGCTTTAAAGTACTGGCTGTATAAATTGGACACCTAGTATACGACTCATTGTTTTTCAATGTTTTTTCTTCAAACGTGTATTTTTTCGTCATTAAATTTATTCGAATCGGATGGATGAGCTTAACTTTTCAATGGTTTACATCATGAAGATAAGAGAGGTTAAGTGGAGAAAGTTGAAGCTAGAGAAAGCAACAATTTAAAGTTGACTAAAATTTAAATTTCTGAGGATAAGCGTTCGACAGAAAACGTTACTGCTACAGAAATCGTGAGAACCTAAAACAATTAAAATACTCCAGTTAACGAAAAGTATAATACAAGAAGTTGACAGCGAATGGCCGAGATGAAGAAACAATGAAGCGTAAAAAGACCAAGCAAGTGAGAGTTTAGTTTGCTTTGTTGAGCAACAAGGAAGCAATGGAGCTCGCGGAAGCCAATCGCTTGTATTCCACAACAAATTTTTGCGTCGCGAGGCTGCATCGGCATGCAGCTCTCCGGGAGCTTTCGCTTCGACGCTGCATCAGCTGAGCGTTAAAATGAAAGATACGTCTGGCAGTTTCTGAGGCGAATATTCTGCTGTAATAGAATTACGATGCCAAGTGCATTCCGGTACAATAAGGAGTTTGGCTACAATACTTTGGCCATGAAACATGATTATTACGCTATAGTTTATACATAGGATCTGATTAACATATGAACGACATTAATTTACATATAATTATGGTCACATACATAGTAAGAAAATCGAACATTGTCATCTCATAAGTTGATGGCAACACGAAAGTTGTTTGCCTGTTTGTACAATCTTGCCGGAAATCCCTGCATTGCCTTTTTGGCAATCACGCAATAACAAATGAAAAAATACTCATCAACTTCTTAGAAAATAGGAATTTGCTTCAAATAAGTTAAAATGTACATCCCATGGATATCTCATCATCAATTAACGCAGTACCACTTGATAAACAACCGACAACAACACACCACAGTTCTATATCTCTGTTATGTGCTGTTGAGATATCGGTTACAAAAGCACATCTTCAGTAAATACTCAACCATTAGCGATGATGTCGTAAGCCCACACACTTTCTTTAAGAGCAAAAACTGGTATTGAAGAGCCTTAGGCCTGAGAGACGACGGCTGTGAAGCGTCTGAACAGGAAACCTGAGAGAAATCTTACGAGAAAACCAACAGCAGCTAACTTGAAGGCAAAATTTCTCGGCTGTTTACAGAAGCCACAAGTAACTTATACGAGCTGTCATTGTGTCATACAAACCACTTTATTTTATAATATCCTGTTATCTGATCCACCGCCTCATATTCGTAACAAACAGAAAATTAGACTTTTGACTGGCCTAACTGGAAAGAACAACCTTCTTCTCACACAAGAAATGAATTATAATCAGCGGAGTTCTATTATATTATTTTAATTATTTTTACTATAAAGAAGCTTTGTGTGAAAAATTAAACGTTTAATACTAATCTTAAATTTGGTATATGTGATTGTTACCGACAACAATGTGTGGAATATGAACAGCAATTGGTCAATAAATGAGGCATGCAGTCAGGAGGTTGGAGGTGAAACCGATCATGAATATATATGATCGCCAATCCTCACTAAACTTTATGTATGACATGCACAATTCACATGTACAAATTTCAACTGTACTTTGAAGTGAATCAATGACTTACTTACACACATCAATAAATATCACGTTTATGTTAAAAATTTGCAGCATAATGCTCGTGAAGCATCAAAATTTAAATCGTGGCTGAAAAAAGGACTGTATAATGAATTTCTGTGTCAATAAATATCATGCACGTTTAAGTTAAAAATCTGCAGCATAATGCTCGTGGAGCATCAAATGTAAATCGTGGCTGAAAAAACGGCCTGTATAATGAATTTCTGGGAAGACTGCTGCATGCACCGGAGCCTGGACATCCTGAGAGTGAGAGTTGGAGCCGCTGCTAAGAGGGCAACCGCATCAGGCCACACCATATGCGATGCATCTTCGAATGTTTTCTAATGAATGTTTATAGAATGCTTCACAATATATGTTTATAGAATGCTTCACAATATATGCTTATCGAATGCTTCACAATATATGCTTATCGAATGCTTCACAATATATGCTTATCGAATGCTTCACAATATATGCTTATCGAATGCTTCACAATATATGTTTATCGAATGCTTCACAATATATGTTTATAGAATGTTTTACAATAGCAATTTTACTGAATGTTTTACAATAGCAATTTTTGTTGATACTCGAACAGCAGGCAACCATCTCCCGAGCGCGCTGACGCAAAGTTTGAAAATCAGTGAAATAAGTCAAGAATTATTTTTTTAAGGAAAGTATTCTGAAATATTTGTTCAACTTCATTTAGAAGCTTGATTTGGTTTTGCAATTCAAAATTTCGAAACCAGAACCTAATTCACTAAAAAGAAACACTGGTTTTAAAAATTAGAAAAAATTTAATTTTTATTACTCGTGAATTCCTTGCAATAATTTACGTATAAATAATACGCATATATTCTAAAACCTATTTTGTAAAATGAGAGAAAATTTATTGGACTCAGAAATATAGAAGTCATATTTATTGCAAACGAATGCGATATTGATGAAGAAGAAAAATATACCCCACTTTTTGTGCAGCATGAAAACGGCACTTTCAGCATTAAATTTAGAGAATTTCATTAAAAATAAATATCATAGTGAAAAATAAAACAAGCAAAACTTTCTCCTGAGTTTCCCAACAATCCATAATTCATCACTAATTGCTGCATAACAAATGAATTAACTACAGATCATTGTAAACGATTCATGAATTTATCACGGACCACGTATCTATACAAGCCCAACCGCATTCTGATCGATCGGGCCTTGCACTGCAAGTCCCAACTGAAATAATTGAACTTTAATGAAGACTATCTTTATTAACCCTAATTTGCTCAGTTTTCATTTCAAACCACCCCGTTAAAAAGCAATGTGGTATCTTCAATTTGTAAACACTTATAACTTTAAGTCATTCATTTTCCGTGCGCTACGAGCACATTTCTCGAGAGTTTGCGAGTACTTCAATTTGGTGCAAAACGATAATCTGCCGAACAAATGTAAAAGATACATGCTGGTTCCGGTTTATCAATAATAGCAGCGGTGCTATGAGCTTTGATAAGGCCATATTGGCCTTATCTGTTCCCGATTATAAACCATAAAGCCACTTTGCCGATTTCGTAAATATTCACACCAGAATATTCACAACCAGACATGAATTTCGATCCCTCAACTCGCTGCTCCAAGCTTGGCGATCTTGACCACTCTTCCTCCCCGAGCTTGATATTCTTCTCGAGTTGTCATTGCAATAAGTTTTATATTTAAAAACCCAATTGTTATAGAATTTTAATTGAAATAAATTAGAAACATAAGTTTTAGAGGCGGCGGTCACAAGAAACAACGACTTTGTTCGAAAAATTCCTGTTCAAGAAGCAAGAAAATTTCACGCACCAACAAACGAAATTCTTTTCAAGGCCGACCGTGAAATATTTTACCCGATTATTAGCGGTGCAAACTACCGGCACCCTTTGAGTGCTGCATACTGTGCACTTTGTTTCATCGGACATAAAAGCTCATTTTCACATTTAATTAGTGCAAAAATCCTGCTTTTTTTAATATCATTCTTCTGGTTCAATGATTAATTTTAAATGAAGATTCGACTAATTTTATCTCGTCTAACGTTTTAAACCTCAAGTGAGATGGACCACTGAACTCCCAACTCACCGTGGCGATGACGCTGAGGCTGAACCACACACTGCACATGTTGACACCACGGCTACCCGCAACCAACTGACCCAGGAGTGGCTCAACCTTTACTTATAAGACATCTTGAGTAGGTATTACAATTGATAACAAAATTAAAAATCGAAGATTATTTACAGATTTGACGAAAGATAATTTCATGTGTAAAATAAGACTGGATGTCATTTCATTAATTAGTAATGAGCCAAACGGGACTTTCGTTATTCAAATAAGTCACAGAATATGCAGGGAACAAATATTATATGCAGGTACGGGCCATGTGGATGGCTGCATATGGATTTACGGCCATTTGAATGGCACTGGAAAATGGATGGCACTGACTGGGCATTGTTTTTAGCTACAATTTATGCCCGTGCATTACAAAATGTGCGTCTTCGTGCGAGAGTTAAAAGTGAGTGATAAAAATCGTAATTACGTCAAGATTACAGTATTTCCTCTAGTGTTGCTTAGGAAGATCGTGCTGATATTTGAACGAGTCAGTGATCAGCTGACGGAGCTATGAACTCGTCTCTCTTTTTGATAGTTACGATAGTTCAGATAACCGATCTGATAGTTACGGCCCATGAGCAAAGTAAGCCAAAGGGAGCACGGATACGGACAAGTTCTAGAGTTTCCCTGTAAATTAGCCTCGTCCTCGTGGCACACGAAGATTTCTACTGCAGAGTTGGAGCATCACTGATGAGCTCAGGACAAGACTTTCCCCTCACGCCAACCAAGCACCGAAACTATGTGCACTGCGCACGAGCAATTGTTCCACGCATGCAGTCACAGAAATGATAATGAATGAAGTTGCATTCGAAACGTCGTAAAATTATAATAAAATGTCCCTTGGAAACCTGATATTTAACTTTTCAGTTCCTATCATGAGCCTAATTCGCCGAATAGAGAAAATCAATAAGAAAATTGTCAATAAGAAATACTCTCTGGTCTTCAATGAAACCTGCATTTGAGAAATGAGTGCAGATTTGTTCCAAATGTGTCTTTTTATTAATCCAAAGCTTTTAAGACCACAAAAACTTTTTTATTTTCAATTCTATTCAAATTTGTCCCTCTCGAACCTCCTTTAATTTTTTAAAACAGTTCTTGTAAATTGGGCTGATAAATTAAAAATTAAAAATTTTCGTTCTGACCGCTATGAATACAAATAATTCTGCCTGCATATAAACGTAGGTAAAAATTTGTTTCTTTATAGCGCATTTTGTCATTTATGGAAAAAGGCGCTATTATGCTCGCCATGTCCGTCCGTCTGTCTGTCCGTCTGTCTGTCCGTCTGTCTGTCTGTCCGTGACTTCACGTTCTCGTCGACGAGAAAATGCGCACTCTGTCTTCACTGCAGTGAGTATTGAGTTATATTTTATTGTCTTTGCATTCGCTTCTCTGTTTTGCATGCTCGGTGACTTCAACGTCCCACGACACTGCTGCATCGCCCAATTTGAGATATTAAGAAATGATGCATATATGAAAAACTATTCTATACCTTTTTCTAATATTTATATATTACTTCCAAATTATTTTGCGGTATCGCGTTCCATCGATATCTTTTTATTCTCATTTGTTTCTCCGTGGATACAAAGTATTGGCGAGGAAAATAAAAGATATGGTATCACGTATTACATTCAGATGAAGAACCGCATTTTGTTAGCCATGGTCGAGCCACACCCGAAGTTCGGACGCCAGTGCAGATATTTGGATGTGAGAGGCGGAGCGACGCTTACGTGTTGTGTTCGCTGCTTTCTTGCAAATAGAAAGTAAATTCAGGCAAATTTGTAACTGACTAATTGATGAATATCAAACCATGAGACTGGCTATCTTAGCTATATGATACACAGTAACTGTTAGTAAGGTAAAATAATTATTTTTATGAAAGAAAATAATTGTTTCTCATATTTTGAAATGACAACTAATAATATACGTCAACACATCTAAAGAATCCAGTGTCTCCAATGTTACAGATGTACAATGAATTTCTCATTGTATTTTTGAATAATAAAAAAAAATTTTTCAATTTTTTTAATATATGAAATTTTTTTTTTCAACATTATTTATTCTGTCAATTGATTCATGCATTGCCTCCGACCTCACACAAGTGTGTAAAATTTCAGACCAATTGGACAGGCAAAAATGTGTCAAATATCAATTATAAGATTCGTAGCTTACAAAATTATTTTTTTAATTTTTTAAATATTGGAAAAAAATTTTTATTCGTAAAATTATTTATTTTGTCATTTGATCCATGCATTGCCTTCAACTTTACGCAAGTGTGCAAAATTTCAGATCGATAGGATAAGTAGAAATGTATTAAATTTTGATTACAAGATTTGTAGCAGACAGACAGACAGACAAACAAGAAGTGAAGTTAAAGAGAAGTGTTGTAAAAAACGAAAAAGAACTTAAATTTTTATTAGGACGACATATACATTCCGATTACATAGTCAGGAGAATTGCAATGATATAATAGTTATTTGTTATTTCATGAAATCTTAGGTGGGTGTATGTATGTATTGGAAACAAAATTTGGCTTGTCTTCTTTTCACGAAAACGCCAGAAAAAAAAACTTAGGGCAAGGTATAAATCCGATGTCAGGTTATCAGAGAAAAACTGCTAGTGTGAACCCAAACTCTGATATGCCCCGAGCATGCATGAGAACATGCAACTGCGCTACTCCGTATACGAACGTGTCTGCTCTACTTCGTTAAAATTTACATAATAGAAGCTGCTGCATCATCTTCCGTGTCTGCACTACTCCGTTTAGATTTACATAATAGGAGCTGCTGCATTATCTTATATACGTATCTGCACTACTAAGTTTATATTTACGTAATATGTAGAATCTGCTGTATTATTTATCGTATCTGCACTGCTTTTATTTTGCCGTAACAGAACAGCTCAGCTGACCCGCAACAACATGCAACGTCCCTGTAGTGGAGCGTGCAAAAGAAAACAAATAGATAACATGGCGATGTTTCCAGTAAAATAAGTAAACTATATGCATTATTGACTAAAGAACGGATTACAAAATGGAGGTAAATTATGAGAAAAATTTTAAGAGGTGTGCAGAGGAATTTGAATGCGTTGAATGCTGAATTAGAATTCTTTTGAGCCCATAGAGAAAGATAACCTTTTATGAATATTCTCACTCCGTTAAAATTGAGTGAGCAAAAACTGGAACCCCATAGATTTTTAAAGGAAATACCGGGAAAATCCTGAAAGGCTGTATTTGAGGGTGAAAGAATGTGTGGATGATTTTCATTGCGAGAGGAGACCACCTATTTCGTTTTGTTCCAGCGTCATTTTTCCTCGCCATCCGCACTATCACATCAATCACCATAATTCTAAACAATTACAGACGATGCCACTAGTATTTGAATGTAGCCTAATTGATCTTTGTCGTCTTGTAGAAATGATTATAAACTGAAATTAAAAGTTGCGAACCTAGCTGTCATAACGATCAGCGATAGTCTACGTTTTTTTATAAATTGTTCGATTAAACAAATGAGGTTCAAAATTAATGTTGCCGTCTGTAATGAATAGCATTTCATTTTAACATTCTGAGACGAATTGTGAGTCACTTCGTAAAAGACGCAACTCAAGCAATTGACTTGATAGACTATAAACATAGACCCTACTGACCTAATAATTAACGAAATGATATTTATCATGAGGCTTTTTCATGAAACAATTTAATCTCAAGCATATTGTGTGGGACTCGATTCCTTCTCAGGAAGAGTCCCTATCCAGGATAAAGTTTAAAAAGATAGTAACGCAATGCTCGAGAGACGTTCATCAGCTCCTATTAAAAAGATAATAAATGCTGAGGAAAGTATTTAGATTGATAAGCTATTTGCTTCTTTGGGAAAGAAAAGGAATATTTCTACTCAGTACTAATTTGCATATAAAAATTCGTTTATAATTTGTCATTTATTTTGTAAGCCCGAGCATAATACAAGATTCAAGTGGAAAAATTTACGTATAAGTTTTGAGGGATGACTAACATATATTTAACCGTAAATGTAAAAAAAAGTATCAAACAGGGAACTCTGCCAAATAATTTCACGATTTATTTACCGTATCAGAATGTAATAAAATAAAATTTTCCAGAAAGAGATGAAATATGAATGACATAGTAGCTGGCCCGCAAATATTAACAATTTATTGTAAATAAACGAAATTTTTTTTCGTTGGACAAGAAGCCAAACAGGGTCCATTTTTAAATTCCGATAAATTATTTGCTCAATTAAAATTTGGAAGTTCCGAAATTATTATAAAGCGACATCTTTCACAATTTAATTTTATTTCATTAGGTAACAGTTTGTTTCAGTTTTCTGTAAACCGTTCTTGTAAAAGCTCCTCGATGCGTAAATCAAATGAAGAAAAACCAACTATAAAAAATGGCAGCCGTATTTTATTCGTGCGGCTTAAGAAACTATCAAGCAAATCGAGCAAAAGTTTGTAGTCTTGTGTCGGTTGCGCCGCCGCGTCACCCGGCGTGGGCGTGGCCGCTGACGCGGAAGCTTGAGCTGCCAGACGCGCGTGGTGGTCAGTTGCTGCCTTCACGCTTGTGTTGTCACGCTCACTCTACGGCTGTACGGATCCGCAAAAACAACGAAACCATTACACAATTTCTGAAAACGGGTCTGAAAGAAAAGCCATTCAGATCTGAAAGTCCCATTTATTTGGGACTCTATATATTGAAAAGCCGATACTAATTGCCGAAGGTAAAGTTAATATTTGTACTACTTATAACCAAAATAATATGCGTTTGAAAATTACTTTTTAAAGATAACACTTCTAAAGAACCCATCGTCTCCGATGTTACACATTTACAATGAATTTCTAATTTTATTTTCATATATTAAGAAAATTATTTTTGAATTTTATTCAATATATAAAAAATTTTCATTTATAAAATTATTTGTTCTGTCTATTGATTAATGCATAGTCTCCAACTTTACGCAAGTGTGCAAAATTTAAGATCGACTGGACAGGTAGAAGTGTGTTAAATATCGATTAAAAGATTTGTAACAGACAAAATTATTTTTTCACATTTTTTTAATATTCATATTTTATTTCTAATTTTAAATTATTGATTCTCTCAATAGATTCATGCATTGTCTCCGCCTTTACGCAAGTGTTCAAAATTTCAGATTGATTGGACAGGTAAAAGTGTGTTAAAAATCGATTATAAGATTTGTAGCAGACAAACAACAAGAAGTGAGTTAAAGAGAACTGTCAAAGTTACAGTGAAGTTAAAGAGAAAAAAAAAGACGCACTCGTTACGAAAGTAAATGGCTTGCTGACATTGCTTTCGCAATAGTTAGATGACAGCGCGAATAATTCTGTCACTTGGGAGTAATATGCTGAACATTTAAAAGAGATCCTTAAATGAATAGACTGTTATTGCAGCATATTTGTTCACTGTAATTTTATTAATTTTTGTGCATGTAAAGCGACATCCGCTCGTGACAGGTGACGACATCACGTCACGGTCAAACGAATAAACGTCCTGGAAGGAAACGTCCAAATAATAACGTTAATATTTACCCTAACTCATGGGATAGTGTGACTTCATTTTCGTGTGATAATTTTATGAATTCATCAGATAACATGGCAAATATTAAAACAAATAAATATTTTATAAACCGCTTGGCACAAAGTATTGTTAAATATATCTTAACAATTTGAGGATATTGCAACACAAGAAACAGAAACCGAATATGAGCGGATGAGCATAACAAGCTTGGCAGTAACGTTTTTTACGTGCTGCTACGAAGAAAAGAAAATTAGCAGGAGAGTCCGTCTCGCCCGTAACCGAGAAAGCTGCCTGGTCAGTTCCGTTACTCGTGCCTGCAGCGTCTGAAAGTGAAGATGAAAAGCAAGATGCCTTGGAAATGTCAGTTAATTCTGGAGGATCTTCAGCTTTCGAGCTACAATTCTGAACATTTCTATGGCTAAAGTACAACGACGGAGGCAGCTTTCTTGTATACTTTCTATTTCAATGCAGCGTGAAAATGTCATAATTATTCCGGGAAGAATAACAAGAGCGCTACTATCCCTCGAGGCTCTAAAATACGGCAGCGTAAAAGTGAGCGTAACGGTTTCAGGCAAGCCGTGTGGTTATTATAAAGAGCACATCAAGAAATAATCTTAATGCATAAGGAATTATTTTTTTGCGAGGGTTACAACCGAGCAGCAATCTTTGGACGATGAAGCTGACCATTCTGTTATCGAAAGGAACGGAATTTTTTATGATAATGAAGAAAAGTTCATCGTGGTGGCAAAAGATTAGTTCTTATCGAAGTTCATGAGAAGCCATGTAAAAAAAAAAAGTTCTTTTCTTAAATACTAAAACTATTTTATAATAAATTTTACCTTCAACATTTAATGGCGTGAGTTAATAATCGAATTGCTGAATCAATCGAAAATTCATCTTTTAAATCAAGGAAGAAAATGGACAAAGTGATTAGTCATTCAAAAAGGGAATTTCGATGTCGGTTTCAACGATTAGACTATTGGAGATAAACACTAACAGGAAATAGACAAGTTAGAGAAGCTGCTCGTTGAACCGTGCGAGAGCAGAGAAGGGAAAGCTAACAGGAAATGTCCGAAGTAAGCACAGGAGAACCTGACAAAAATCGCCGAACGTGCGCATCTTCCGAGTACCGCAAAATGCCACACTTAAATTAACTTAGCAAGGTTGAACCTGCATTGGAGGAAAGAAACTTGGTAGTGCAGTAATATTGTCGAGTTTCAGAAGGTGAATTGAAATTTAATTAAAAATACGAATATATTAACAAACGTCTTCTAATGAACGGTTTCAGGTAAGTATCATTCATGTTCTTAAGGCGTTACGGACACGTCCGACTCAAGAGATATGATAGGACGTATCATGGACGATTGGAACATTACACATCACCCAGAGGGAGGTGGAGTCCCAAGTCATCAATAGGTAAGTTATGGCTCAAGTCATCGAGAGTGTAATCATGTTTCACGTCCTAGTGTTTGTATACTCCTCATGGCCGCCAAAGGTATAATACAGATGGAGACTATGCGAATTTCAAATAATTGGACAACTCATCTTTAAAGGAGATGAATTTTCACGTTTACATTTCTCAGAATCTAATAAATCGACGAGTAAAAAAGGCTTGCAGCACCCGCTGGTGCAGCAAGAAGGGGATAATAAAACGCAGGCTGGCTCATCGTGCTTTGTATAGTACACCATATGTACAAACCGTTAGCTTCTGTACAGTTGTCACAATACATCATCCAACATGCATTATAAAGGACTGAGTAAACGATCGGGTATCGTCATTCTTACGTAAAATATTTTCAGCAAAGCCAGAAAAGAGGTTAAATTTGAACCACAATAGTACACAAAAACATCATGATTTGTACAGATCAAGTAACAGGATTCTGATAACAATATGCGCATACATTTCGAGTTAAACACGAATATTGGCTGATTTAGTTCTTCTTCGAAACCGAGTCTCAAACGTCAACGACAGAACACCAAGGATGTACAAAAATTATCACACCCAAGTCGAAGCATTGCGCATTACCATTACAATTAAAAACCTACCCAAGCAATCAGCGTTTCTCATAAATCTTTTAATCAAGAGAATACAAAATCAAACGTATTTAATGTATGAATGTTTCAGACCACCAAAATTGATTGCGATGACGATAAGGAAGAGTTTCATGCTGAACGTGGAGCTGAGGCGTTGATGCAGCACCAACTAACGTCGCGTAGATACTGCGGAAAGATGCGCACGAAAGAATAACTTGAACCCAAGAACCAGGACCCCAAAATGACCAGTAGATAATAGCGAACAAGAAACAAACAGAAGAATATTGCGTTTAAAATGAGAGGTAACAAGGTAACTAAGAAAATATATCGAGATAAATTCGCAGGGCTTTATCCTAAATTAAAAGCATCTATACAGACATAAGGTGAAAATACCATGAATAAAATAGGTTAGTAACGTAGCAAAGTTAGCACCGAGACTAAATGAGCATAGTAAAGGTTCTACACAGCTCTAGATATTCGGAACACAGAAAAAATGCAACATGGCACGTGGCCCAAAAAGTAGCTTGAGTTTCCCGCTGAGCAGCATCGGACCGAAATGAGGAAAGCCGTGGCTCTCTATTACAACTTTCAGAGCAGCAACCTTCTTGAGATTCGAGCTGCAGGGCTGCCGCCTTCAGGAGTGCAACCTGCAAGAGCTCAGCTACTTGGGGTGCAGCCATAAGACGCTTAATTTTCAAGAGCTCATAAATGCATCAAGACAAATGTACCCCTTGACCCGCAGTACGATTTAGATTAGCCAGACTCCTGAACCGACCGCTAACGCCGTTCGAAATAACAAGTGCTGACATTATTGTAGTTATCAATCCTCCAGCGATTCACAATTCAGTGAGAGGCGAACAAACCCCACCATTTTTAACGTCAACTCTTAATCCAGATATTATGCCACACTTGCATGAAACAAGCCGTCTTCTGAAATCTTGTAGTGCCAAAATTTAAAAAAAGTGAGCCTTATCCGCGAAAGCAGCCCATCAACGGAACATCCAATGCACGGAGAGTCGATTGAATTATATCAACATTGTTATTTTCTTGAAAAATTAACATTGCTTTAATTGAAGTAAAAAAAATTCGTGATTCGTTATAAACAGTGCATTCTCCTATCAAGCAAGTCCTAATGAGTAACCATTATATCTTCCCCATTTCATTACCAATAGAAGCAATAACGGGAGAAGCCAAGACGTGCAATTCTCGACTAGAGTTTTGGCCACAACCTCAACCCACCAGCGATGAGTGACACCAGACCGAAATCCGCTAAACAGACACGGCAATAATTTCGTACGGTTTTTTACAGGATTCCTGTACAGTTCATAATGTGCAGAACTCACAATAGCGGTATTCGTAAAGAAATTTGTCCTTTGAGGTATTCGTTTGGTTACTGCATCTAGCCCTACAGTTGAGTAGAATGTAGGCTAAAGCTGGAACAACTCAAAACACTACTGGCAGTAAACTCAATCATGAAATATTTTCCAACTTTCCTAAACTACAAGAAGCAAAGAAAGCGGATTCTACGAGCTGTCCCAACTACTAAAAAACACTCATGCTCAGTAGCATCAAATCAATAAACAATTCTCCATCTAAGACTTGCAAGCAATTTGAACTCGAACGCTAAATAAGCCGTTAATGATCTATTCTCTTATATAAACATATAACGACTCCAATAAAGAGATGCAAACATCGGCGATATTAACCACGGCTCTGACTGAATAAACTAAACAGCGTCCTCGTATAGGCAACAAACCGTTCGTGCGGATCACGTTTGGTTAACACTGCGAGGTACCAAATTCACGGCACATAATTGAACATGAGAAAATATTCTAGTTTTAGGGTAGCTTGAATTTGCACACCGTACAAAGAACTGTAAATGGTCTAACAACGATGAATAGCATAAAAAGATCTGAATTGGTTACATGATTTCTTATGAAATATCTTCAACGTTATAATTTATAGTAGTAGAAAACCTCAATTCTCCCAGAAGATATTGTTCAGGGATTCTATGTTCGTCGTTGAGTTTAAGTGAAACTGTATATTATTCTGACAAATTATCGCATATATTTCCAAAGCTAAGGCAAGCGAATCGGACAGATAATGTGGAAAAAATAACATCCTAGAGAATCGAATGTAAGAGAACAAAAATAGTGGTAAAATGTTACTGAAGTAAAAGAGTGAAAGGGATTCTAGTTCTCTTGAAAATGTGACGAATGTGATTTTCTATTAATTAATGTTGCTCTATCTTGAAACCCAACACAGTTAACCCATGGCCATGGGCCCATTTCTTCAGTGCCGACACTTCTATTCTATTCTAATCCCAGTTCTCTTCAAAACAACCCAGCACTATTCGTAAAACCTTCAATATCTGATTTATCACAAAGCAAGGCGATTATTTACAACCTTCAATTTTAAACAAGTTATATTAACATTAATTTTCGATTGTGGGAAAAATTCCTTAATGAATTCATACTGTAATTTTTCTCAATCTACCAGTAATTCATACTCAAGCTTCGCCATTCATAAGGAATTACAAACTGAGAGAGAAATTACACCAAATCTCACCACATTGGGGCATCGCCATGACTTCAAGACCGTAATTTGGACAAACAGATCTAGTGAATTACCAGCACATATTATCAAATGATGGTACCACTACATTCTTCAACACATGCTTGCAATTGCGTTCTTCGGCCGATTTTCTCAATAACAAACGAACTTTCGAGGCATCGGGACAAACCATTCAAATACTCTTCTCGAGCAGCCTTGTGTGCTTTTGTGACATGATTATACAATTCCCAAGGAGCGAGAAAAATTTCCTAATATATATTATCTTCAGCGCAGGTGAACTGATAACTAAGCAGATGACCAGAGGCGGCTTTGACGTTCAAATAGATATTTGACTAGATTATGACTTACTCAGTTGAGATAAGTTTTCTTTCATGCTAAATAATTTTGATTCAGACCATTTCACCATGTTTGGCGAGGCAACTGTCAACATCAGTCGTAAGGTGCTGATCACTCGTGACCGTTGCGAGCTAACGAAGCATTCAAAAAAATGTCCTTAGGCTGCCTAGCTGTCAAGAGGACATGAATGCGAGCAGTGAAGGCTCCAACGATCTGGTCAGTGACATAACGAGTGTCTTAAGAGTTAGTTATCAGTGTACCAAGATAGCTTTCAGAGAGTGAATAAGTTGAACAAGGTAAGTAACAAGTATGCTTAATTTAGTTTTTCTAATAGCATCTTTTAAACAAAAGATTAGTAGCTGTTGGCTGTATATTTGTATGCGGTGCCCGAAGCAACCTCAGCCAATTGCTCTAAACCGGCAAATTCATCAGAGCTGCAAAAGGGAGAAAGGAGAAATTCATCAGAGCTGCAACCACGACTCGCTGCACCCAATCAAAAGTTCAAAGCACGTTCAATACATTAAAACTCCGTGTACTAACAGGACTTCTTCATTCCAGGCCTTCATGTACGAATAGCATTGACGACGCTTAATGCATTCATAGACAAATGACTAAGGAAGAGCAGACTCGCAGCAAACCAGGCCGCCTTAGTGTCGTGCGGTATGAAGGTAAGTTTCCTGGAATACGCCGAGCTCGCGGTCGAGGTAGTGCGCCTTGTTCCTGAGCGTCTTGGCGGCGCTGGCGGTTTCCTCGAGCTGCTTTGCCAGCTGCTCCGCTGTGCGCACCTCGCGCTTCATGGTCACCAGGCTCTCGTCCACCAGCCGGCTCAGACGCGCCATCATCCCGAACAGCTCCCTGCGCATGGATATACCATAGACACACCACATGATATAGCCTACGTAAACATAATACAGTATAGCCTACGTAAACATGATATAGCCTACGTAAACTTAGTTCACCAAATTGGGTCGAGATCTTGTTAGATAACAAACACTGCCAGAGATCGTAAGCTATTCCGTATTTAATATAAATCAATAAATTTAGACACACGTAAGAAATACGGTACCAAGAAAAATTGAATTTAATTAGTAACCACATTCCTACAGTGCTGAAACGCCAATAAATTTCACCCAAATATCTCCTTCATCAACAACTTGCAACGTTGAAACAAGAGTAGATGAAGCAAAACGAATTAAATTCTCAGATGACTGACTGCTGGACTTGGAAGCTGCAGTTGTTGGACGTGACGTCGACAATGCGGTGTAGGTTGGCGGTCGCGTGCTGCACGTATTGCCGCTTGAACGCGCGCTCCTGGGCCTTGGTGGTCCACGTGAGGCGCTCGTACGCGTACAGCCCGCCGTACACCGTCAACGTGAAGCCCACCACGCGCCACCCCACCGTCTTGAACAACTGATGGAAAACGAAGGGGTGATTGTGCAAGGCGGCTCAGTCTTGAATTCAAGACGGTGGGCCGCCTTGTACAGATGATTGAATAAGCGGGAAGATTATGCAAGATTATGGAACAAGAATGAACAATTATTTAAAGCAGCCAGCTGTAGAGAGCAGCTGATGGAACAAATAAGGTCATTGAAGCAGGCAGTCCATCGTCTTGTATAGCTACACACACGAAAAGGTGAAGTGAATATGAGGGACAGCCTTATCTATATGTCAAAAGAAAAAGGTGCATGTTTTGTAGCTGGCTGTAGTAGGAATACGTCGGCTTTAATATCAACGAAGGAATTCTCTGTGTACCTGTTCCTTCTGAACTGTACCTGTGACACCGGTGTTGTGAAATTTCAAATTTGTGAAAGAGATTTAGCCCTAACTTGAACATCACAATAGTCAAACGTAGACTGGCCCTTGTCCAATACTGATTCATGGGAGGACGAATAATAATGTAATGTGACACACTTCACAGTCGGATACATCTGTTCACTGCTAGAAAACCTTGCATGGATGGGCAATAACGTTAATCCTTGCAAAATCTCAAACAAAACCCTCTGGAGAAAGAGGATATTTTCAAGAGGATAACAGGACCAATTATTGTAAATTATTTTAAGGAGTAATAACAAATTGATCACCATGCCAAGGAGGAGCACCAGGCCCATGCTGCCCTGGGAGCCCACGGTCGATACCGCCATCCTGCTGATGAGGCTCCAGTCGCTCTGCGACACTCCTAGAGGAGGGAGCTCGTTGCTGGGGGTCTGGGGAGTCAGGCCAGATCCACGAGGAACCTGAGAAAAAGAGAATTATTCTGGTCACACATTTCCTCGGCATTTTTTTCACACCATGATTCATGGCTGAGCACTTAATCCAAAAGTGTGTATATACTGCAATAGTTCTTAGGTGGTAAATATTTTAGTAAATGTCAAGAGAAGACGCATATACACGTGACGAAAATTACTGCCAAAAAAATCTTGGACCCATGTTTGGAAATAAGTTAGTGGGAAGATTTTGATTAATTATAACAGTCCAGAAGAACTCAAATGAAAAACAAAAGACACTTATTTCCTTCCCTAAGGAATGAACTAATTTTTTGTGACATCTTCATCACATGCCAAGTAATACGGACAGATTTTCTACCATATTAAAAATATTTATCGAAATGCTGATCAGAAATGTGACTTTCAGTGCCTGAATTAGCAATAGATCTAACAGGCCCTGACATACAACAAACAAACGTCCCTAGAAATCAACAGAGTATCTCGTTCTAAAATTATATTTCCTCATGCAGCCCGACAATATAAAAAATCTGCATGCGCGGCCCCACGTTTTCTGTTTGGCTGACGTTGAGGATCCTGCAGGCGGCGCGCCCCATGAAGCTCTTCACCAGCGACACCACCCCCAGTGAGAACTTGAACTCGATGTCCTCATGGAAGTCCTGTGAAAAATTAAGCTAAAGGACGCGAACTTTCCATACAAATCCAGAAGATAGACTGTCACTACCGTAGCTATTGCTACATATCTACAGCAATCACGATTACTAACTCGGCTTGAAATGCAAACCTGCAGGATTGCAAGTTACTAACTAGGCTTCCATAATAAATCCACTGTAATGGCCAATTATTAGTGGGAAAACCAAATATTTACATTCCAACACAATTTCTATTTATCCCAGTTGCCAGCGGCTGAAGATGTAGGCTGTGTTCACATCATAATGCCGGGCACATATATATAAATAAAAAATATATTAAACCGTTCATTTTAGTAGTATCATCAGCGTCAAATCAAATGGCCGAACCTGGCAGAGGTTGGCGCAGTCAAGTCCATAGAAGACTTCAAAAGGCTCCCGACGTGGCAGGAGGAAAGTCTCGGCCAGCTTGCGTTGTTCTTCATTGAGGAGCGTGAGGATTCGAGCCGTCATATCCTTCTGGCTGCTCTCGATGTTAGATGATACAACGTCCGAGAGTTTGGCTCTCAAGTTACACCCTAGACCGGCGCCCACGTGGCTGTGCAAGGTCTTCTTGTAGACATTAAGCACCAGAGGGTCAGCGCGGAAAGGTTCATTAAACTCTTCCACCAGCGCGGACAAGTGGCGAATTTCTTCGTTGAGCGCAGCCGACACCTGAACAACCAAGTACATAGTGAATAAAATCAATAACTTTAGCATGAAATGTCACATTAGGAAGCGGGTTGACGCTAAAACAGTAAGTACAAGAGGCTTTATATGAAATAAAACATCAAAAAGTTTTTCAGGAAGAACAATTATTTCTAAGTTCTCCAAAGTGAGATTAAATGCACATATTGCAAAAGCCATATGAATGTTAAAACTTTTACAGAATGTATAATACTTCCCAAGAGAATCAAGTAGCTGTTACCTATGATCCGTGCTTATCTGAAATAAGATTTACCGTACTTTCAGCTTTTTCGAGCTAGGTACCTAACGTTAGTGTTGCAGACATTGCAATCAAATGTTACAATTGGATTAGTATTTGAAAGGGCACTTCGCTCAGAGAGGTGTAGCATGGTTGAGAACATCAGGAAAAAATCATATACAAGAATGGTCTTGAATTTTAACAAAAAATAGCATAACATAGCAATATCCACGTTGAATAATATGCTGAGTTGGCCAGTCACCGATTCTTATACTGCTCTAGACTTGTCTCTTGGGGAACTTTGCCATCATTGATCACATTTTTCGTGGAATCATCTTCAGGAGATTCAAAATTTCAACAGTCTTTCTTTGCAAAAAACAAAAGTTGCTCGAAGACGATGGAATAAAAGAATTGAAGCTAGGACTGTGAATCCCCTGAATGGAATGGATAAAGTTATTTGGGAACCTTGCGGTCAATGTCGTGCACGATGCGCTGGATGTTATCCTTGATGACGTGTGTAGCGGTGTCGAGCTGCTGGGTCACTTGGTGCAGTCGCTGCTTCAGGGTGCGCTGCTGCTGCAGCTTCTGCTCGCGCTCCTGCCCTGCACTCTGCTGGATGTGCAGCAACAGCTCCTGAAGCTCACTGTTCATGCACACAAAATCATAAGAATGTAACAAAAAATATAGAACTAATGGTTATATGCAGCAGCACTTCTTGTAGCTCACTGTTAACTCACACAAAATCATAAGAAAGTGAAAACAAAGACTGAACAAATGATCATGATCATAGATTTGAAGCAGTCCTTGTTGAAGCTCACTGTACCCACACGGGTACAAGATCATAAGTGATAACAAAGATTAAACTAGAATACGTACATTGATATGCATTATGCTGCAGCACTTCTTGTAGCTCACTGCTTACACGCACAAAATCATGAGAAAGCGACAATTATGTGTAGCAACAGTGCTTTTAGCTCACAGTTTACGCTCAAAAAATTATAAGAACGTGACAACAAAAACTGAACAAACGATTATGACCATTGATGTGACGTTTATATGACGTTCTATTCAGGTTTGAAACCTCAAATCATCATGACATTAATTATAAATATTAAGTCCCTTGCACCGAATCGGCATCTTCTTGTCAAGGCTTGTTAATGTTTATAAAGTATCGAAGCAATAGCAAGGAACGGAACAGACTTGGCGATGGCGCGGCCGCGCTGGGCGTGCTGGTCGAACTTGGTGACGACGGCGGTCTTCGAGATGCATTCCTCGAACCGCCGCTCGAAATCCTTGAACTCGAAGATGCGACTAGAGAATCCCTCAGGCAGCGCTGTTACTGCACGCATACAACACAGAGATTGATATATGAACTATACTGTTTTGTTATAATATGAGTTCTATAATAATAATAATAAATATAATAATGATATAGAAAGAGTTAAATTATAATAATAGAGTTAAATTTATTTCAACTCCAAAGAAATCATCATTAAAGAATAATTAGTAGAATTGATAACTGTCTGCTACATGTTCAATGTCCCCACATGATTGCTGTCTAAATGTCATGCATCTATTGTTACCTTTTCAAATTTACAAGAAGATAAGTTAGTTTAGTGGCCAAATGTTTACTAGCGCTTCAGCTATTTAGCTATCTCGCACCGAAAGTCAAGATGAACATCACCATAGAGGTGGAAGATCTCAATTATTCATCATCCACAAGGGGCGGAAGGTCTCAGATGTCCAGCCCGCTGAAGCTGGCTCGAAAGAAGCAGGGTTAGCATCTCAAAGAGACGAAGTGACAAGAAGGGACAGGTGAAAAGCAACAGAAGAAGACACTCGAACAAGAGGTCGCTTACACGGGACGTCGGCCACCCGCACGAGAGAGACAGAGAAGGGAAATGTAAGGAATCCTACCTACATAATAACTTAACCCAACAACTGAGATCTGCAGTCAAACACCGCGAGCTCAGCGGTGGGGCGCTCAGGAACAATCCCCCTAGGAACGCGAAATCCCATAGGACTTCTGACGAGCATAGACACAAGTCAGAAGTCCCCCCTGAGGGGTACAAGAAGATAAGAAGGGGAGATAATGGATGATGTAGGTTCAAATCAGACATGGATGAGACGGGTGATAAGTGTAGAAGCAGCGAGAAAGCAAACAGTAAAAGGTTTTTGTGTCACGCTAATATCTCTGACCC
This sequence comes from Hyalella azteca, assembly GCF_000764305.2. Taxonomy (NCBI): domain Eukaryota; kingdom Metazoa; phylum Arthropoda; class Malacostraca; order Amphipoda; family Hyalellidae; genus Hyalella; species Hyalella azteca. Next base: position 40,153 of record NW_025942561.1, read on the forward strand.
ATGGATGAAACGGGTGAAAAGTGTAGAAGCAGCAAGAAAGCAAACGGTAAAAGGTTTTCATGTCACGCTAATCTTTCTGACCCTGTGCCTGGTGTCCAGAGTCAGCGAGTCGCTGCTGCAGGACTTCCTTGGCCGACACGAAGAAGACGCGCTGCTCGGCCTCCTGTGGTGCCACAACCTTCAGCTCCTCGCACAGGAAGCCCACAGCGCGCTCCATGTGCTGCTGTCGCACCTGCACAACAGCGGGGTAACTCTAGCATAGCATGAATTGACCCTTAGTCTACCAACGGTCACATTCGGGACAAGGAGCCGCAATATTAAACTAGCTTACGTTAATGTTGGGTCCAAAGTACAAGTAGCAACTTGCGTACACGCAGCGGCTTAAGAACATGAAGCAGCCTAAATACATGTAGCGGTGGTTTCTGGGAATGGATTGGTGGGTATAGAATGAAAAGCATTAAATATTTGGTTGATGGAGTTACAAACTTGTTAATATTTTTCACAATTCGGCCGTCAGCGTCTAGGTACGAATAGCATTAACGACAATGTTGTGGGAAGCGCATTTCAGTGATACTGCAAGTAAGTAGGATTTTCCTACTAGGGGTCGTGCAAACCCCCCTCTCCTGAGATGCAAAGAAATGTGAAATTAAAGTACGAAATTAAAGCAAAAGTATGTATCAATTTCAGTGTTGACACCATAGTAGAGTGCTCACTATTTGATATGCATCACTAACATAATCATGTTAAAGTTAATGTAACGGATATTTTTTATGGATTTAGTGCACTCCTTAGGTTTATCATGTTAATCTTTTTTTTGCTTTTCAGACTGGGTAAAGCAGGCAAACTTGAAAATACCATTATTTGAGGTTATAGACCCCCGTGCCTCGGTTTTGCGCTTATTCTTTTTCTTCTCTGTTCAATGTATGTAATACGTGGTTCTTCTTGTTGTGTTGTTCAATAAATTGTTAAATAAACACGAGGAAAAGTCTAATAAAAAGGTGGTTTGGGATGGTTGTAGGGGAGGTGGAGACCATCACCAATTTCTTGTTTTCTTGACACCCTTGCAACAAACACCCTCAGGCCCAAAACGTGGCTGGTAGCACAATAAATAGAGTCCTACTACAACAATGTTTCCTCCCACAAAGGGCAATAATTGCCATTGACGAGAGAATTACAGCTGCAAAGCATATGGTACTGTGTTATGTGTACTGCGGCATCCATACTAAAAATGCTCGAATAAGTAAATTTATGTACTATATAAGTCATCAAATAGAATTTACCTAATATTAATGACCTAGCTTAAATGAAAACGACATCTAAACCAAATTATGAAAACAGACAAGTTAGCAACACTCAGTAAAATAACTCACCTCGTTAAGCCGAGCCGGCTAAGCATGTGGAAAATTAGAGTTATTAATTAACGAGTAAATAAACATTCCGTGGCACAAGGGATGCCAGCAAATATTCAGAAAAACTTTCCTTTCTTAACAAAGCTTAGAAAAAATGTCCACAAAAAAGGACAAGCGGCCATTCTATCACAAACAGCCTTCAGTATTTTTAGTCAAAATCTATCAAATTCAGCATCAAAATAACTAAAACTTGGCAAGACCAGTGTACTCATGCTGAAGTTGACAGTAAGATTTCTTAACATTATTTTATACAACGAGTAGTAATCGGGAAATTTCAGCTAGACACCCACAACTTTTTTAGGTCAGTAAGAATTTGGATCAGCATTTAGAGTCTTCGCTAGCAGATTTTTTATAGATTTAGTTCCATAAAGAATCGTTGCCGTGAAAAACTTTTTACTGTAGTAATGGCATGAAGCCATGAACTGTAAAACCTGAGCAGGTAATAGAAGGAATCTAATGCATGTAAATTATAGAAGTAAGTTATGAGAGAAGGTGCATTTTTATAAAAATTTCCCCGTCAGAAAATGACAAATTTATACACAGATGATTCAACTGATCTCACAGATAATCTGGCAACGTTCCATTTTATGCTTAGAGTGTAAGTTCCGTCCGTCGTATGAGTCAGAGTGAGGTATTTAGAGTGCATACAACAATGTCTGTCATGGACGTTGTAGAGCATACACCAATGTCTGTCATGGACGGTGTAGAGCGTACACCAATGTCCGTCATGGACGTTGTAGAGCATACAACAATGTCTGTCATGGACGTTGTAGAGCATACACCAATGTCTGTCATGGACGTTGTAGAGCATACCATACACCAATGTCTGTCATGGACGCTGTAGAGCATACACCAATGTCTGTCAGCAAGACGTTTTGTGTATAACTGTATATGCATCCTCTCGTTGTTTTGCATCTTGTAGTTGCATGCATATTGCTCATCCATACCTCAGTAAGATACTCAGGTTCTGAGGCGGCCACATCCCAGCGGTTCTGAAGGATGAAGATGTTGGGCTTGGACAAACGTTGGGACACTTTGTGGAAGAAATTCTTCTCCTGGAAACGAAATTCAGGATCAGAATAAGGCCCAAAACAGCATTGCAGATTTGAAAAATTCTCCCCGAATATTACTGAAATTAATGCTCCTTGGAACAAGTTAGACTCTGAACTGAAAGTTGTTGAATGTTTTTATGGAAGTTAACAAGAATATATTTCACCAACCAATAATATTTTGTCAGATTCACCCGAACCTTTGAATATTATTAAAGCTAATGCTCTGGCTTCATCGTAGTATAATTAGTGACATGTACCCCTATTTAACAGTATTTTCAGCATATAGACCGGCATCAATGGGATAATGCTATGAATCCATCGTAGTATACTTAAGAGACATGTATCCCTATTACAGAACACAGTATTTTGAGCACACGGGCACCAGTCCCTCACCGTATTCATGAGAGTGGACTCAGCATTAGACACGAGCACAAAGACATCAGCATCAAGACAGTGTTTGTCTATCCACTCATCGAGGGACTCAGAGACATCAATGCCAGGGGAGTCAACAAGCACAACGTCATCTCTGAGGAGCTGGCACCGAGTCTTGGGCCAGTGGATGGTGACGAGTGACGAGTCGCCAAGTCTGTTATTGCAGAGCGCGTGTGCCAGCTGCCCTATGCCACTGACGCTCTGTCGCTCTGCGTTACCCTCCGTTGTCAGGAATGGTTCATTGCTCTCATCTCCCTCAACCTTCATTGCAAACAATTCAACTAATTCAATCAACAGGTTAATCAGTTAGGAAAATTGTTACATAGTATTAATTAAATGGAAATGCAATGATGAGAACATTTACCAAGTCTCTCAGTAAATCATTCAGGATTATCATTTCTTGGTTGTAGAATAGAACTCATTTTGTAGCATTGATGCAGAAGGTTTCATGTGTCAATTCAAAATATAATAAGATTCGGTGAGCTATGATTCTAAGAGCTTATTTAGTTTAAAAAATTGTACCTATTCCAATGCAACTGTTGGAATAAAATTTTTTTAATTAATGGCTTATTTGACTTTATTCTGTAAATTTTCAGAAAATGCTGAATCCAAGTAAAAAAAACATTTAATTTTTGGATTCAAAACACAATAAAACAGAGAATTGGTGGAATGCTCAAACAGTCTGCAAAAATTTGCAGTTCTGTATTACGTACTATATTGATGAAATATAAATGGATTTCATTTAAAACAAGACGTAAATTTTCTCACCTATCATGAATTGGACTTGCTTCAAAAAATCTAAGAGGAATGCTATATAAAAATCCGTCATACCTGCAGGAAGCAGTTTGTTGTGTGACCAATACCAGAGGGAAGAATTTTATCGCCAAGCATAGCATTGATGACCGAGCTCTTGCCGTTTGATGTGCGCCCAAAAAATGCAACCTGTAAAGAGCAACAATAATCCAAAAAACTTTGACAATAAAACTATTGGTACTACACAGAAAATACTAATAACAAATTCCAACTTCTGCTACCTATGGATTGAATCAAGAGCATAATTGGGTTGCAATTCATGACTGCAAAGTAGTAAAAATCAATTTGTGTGTCAAACGGAGTAATATGGGAAGATTTTTTTGTTATTCCTTCATAACTTCTTACCATGAAACATTTCCCAAACAAGTTTGGGCTCATTTTAAAGGTCTTTGCAAGGGCATTTGTATGGCATCTCTAAAAAATTTCCATATGCTATTTGTAAGGTGCCACACACAAAAGGAAAGAGTCCCGAATGTACTCTTGGGAATGGGGTAATTCAGGACACTTGACCTAAAACTTAATTTTAAAACATCTGAAGCATGCAGAGTGTACTCTTTCATAACTAACAGTACTCCGATGTCCTCCTCTATATTTGTAGGGGATATAGATGTTGAATAAGTGATATTTTCTGTGATTTCCTTTCACCGAATCCATTTTTCATTAACAAAAACTATTTTTTCCATTCTATACCTAGCAGTTTTACACCTCCTAAAAAACGTCCATGCCATTGACAACAATTAACCTTGTTGCCTGGTGCACAATTTTATCTATGACATTCTAAGCACAAATGTGCGATGGCCGATGATGCATTAATTTTTCATGAAGTGCAACTTTTGCTATGCAAGGTAAATATAATCAAAATCCTCTTCATTAAGCAATTTTTTTCATTATCTGAAGCCCTAGCTAACCGAGGTTCTGCTGTAAATGCATTCTTAGGGGTGTCCCATATTACCCTGGGGGGATGTCCCTTATCAATCTTGCAGAAATGGCTGCAATTTTGTTTTGGATTGAGGTATGTGAATTCCATCAATGAAGTTTCAAAGCTAACACCTGCCTGCAACTTATTTTAGCATAATTTTTCAATACAGGGAATGTTTTTTTACTACAGGCCATAGCAGAAGTACACTACTATACTTCAAAATATTATTTTTCAAAATTTTATTCAGACATTTTTTTAGAGCTAGTAAATCTATGATTTTCTAACTTATTTTATGCAATATAGATGAGAAAAATGTTGAAGTTTATGCCACTATTTTTAATTTTGAAATATTTTAATTAGTTTTTCTGCTATAAAATTTCTACACCACAACAAAGAACTGTCCCCAATTTACCCTGCCTGTCCCTTGCTACCCCATTTGATGGTATATTAGCATTACTATTCAAATGCAAAATATATACTACTAACCTTGGAATTTTCTATTGTTATTTTAAATGCTCACCTTCATATGATCTCTGGCAAGAACTTCTTTGATGCCTGATACCTTGTTAAAATATCCATCCATGGTCACCACTTCCTTCTCTGTCACAAGAACTCCATCTTTGCTCAATGCTGTGAATAACAATGAAGATAAATAATGAGGAAATGAAAAAAAATTTCACTGTCTGTCTTTCATTTTTCTTACTTAGATAGGTAATGGTAACTATATTTATTTACATTAATAAGGAAATACTACTGTAATAGAGTTTCATATTTCTGCCATCATATTTTTTCCAGGTAAGCAATGCATAATCATAGCCTCAAATTGAAGTAAATTTAATAGACAAAGCATGTAAACCCTTTTCAGCATAAACACAGTACCTATATAAACCTTACCTAGATTGGAAATTGGAATGCCTTGCATTTTTTAAATTTAAAAACCTTCAATTCCTACAAGATTTATTAAAATATGAGTCAAGAAGACATAGAACACACCTGCAATAAAGTTGCCAGTCTCAACAACATACTCTTCAATCTCCTGAAAGATGTCATTGATCTTCTTCTTGGCCCTTACAAAGATCTGTAGTGGTGAGGTAGAATTGGAGGCAGCCAGGGCAGAGCTTGGATCAGACAGTGTGTACTTATTCTTAGCAGCATTAGTCTTAGAATTAGATAGTGTAGCCGCTCCATTGAGCATGGAAGCAGAGGCACTCACAGCAGATGACATGGCACACATACGTATACTTTATTCTATCTGAAAAATATAGAAATATTTATCATAGTCTGCAGCAGTTATAACCCACAGAACCTTACAAGTCACTCCAATTGAAACCAAGTGTTAAAACCAAGAGTTAAAACCAAGTTTGGCACGCCCAAAGTAAAAAAACACACAAGTTTTTCAGGATATATATATAAACTGATATATATGTTGGTGTTGCTAAAGCTTTTATCAAAAAGATAATTATAATATAGGTATACTTATATTTTTATTTTATTATATTATATAATAAATTGATGAGGCAACCACATACCTGAGGCTTTGGATGCATAACTTCTTCTGTTAGCATGAAAGCAATAACAGCCAATTAAACACTTACCAAAAAATTCAGATTTCAAGCATACAATTTATAGCATAAGAACCAATAAGTATAATTTTCTACAGTTGTCCATGCTACAGACTTACTAACTACCCCTAAACTAGCAAGCAACAATGGCACATGTATAGTATGTTTAGCCATTGTACCCGAGTTCTGTCTCCCAATAGATACTTATTTATAATGCGAATAGCATTGAATAAGAACTATTGACTAAAAATCTTTGATGCATAGGTACCGTATTCCTTGTCTTCAAGCAAAAATTGAACTTATGACAATCGCTTGACTAGTACTTCTTTAGAGGTCTGATGGGCATGAACTGCCCATACAACCAGACAAGGTTGGCAATGATTAAATCAAACTGATTAAAGCATGTGATTAAATGATTTGATTTCTTTATAAAAAATCATGATTTTTTTATTAATTTTTTGTATATTTATATATATCAAGTGGCAGACTTTAATTTGTTTTGAGGTATTGTTATTCATGGTTTAGTATAAATGTACTATGACAAATTGGAATTTAAACCTGTTGCCTTTAGTGTGTATTGCGTTTCAATGAATTGTATATTTTTGGTACAGAGGCATCAAGTGTAGCAATACATTGTACATAGCTAGCAGCTTAGCTAATTCTTTTAAGGCTATAAGTAGTCTTTAACTAACTATTCGACTACAGTATTTGTTATAGGTATATTAATTACATTATACAATTTGCATGTGTTAGCTAGCTTACATAAGAAGGGTTGGTTGAGATTGTATTGACCTTTTAGGCATTTAGAAAGATTTTCACCCTAATATGAGTACTCTAATTAAAATATTTAATTTCAATCTTTAAATATGTGAATTTATAACTAGAAACAAAACAATTACAGTTATAAAACTACCTATACATAAAACAATTAAATGCAGTGAATGGAAATAAAATATTTGAATTGTGTACATGTTTATTTCAAACAGTGTTAGCTTTTCTCATAACATAAGTCTCGTTTCAAGTCATTTGAGGTTTGTTTGGTTGTCGTTCAGTTTATGTTTAGCATTGGTTTATTGGTCTGAATCAAATGGGAACAGTTAACTTAGTCACTACTAGTCAATTGTGTTTAGAGAAGACTGGTAGATTTATAGGACATAAAACTAGTAGATCTATTGATAGTGCTGTGCACTGTTGACTGTGCTATCAGCTACCTATCTGTAATGTGACTCTTCAATGTTTAGAAGATCAGCATTCCTGAGGTGTTGTTGCATATTGGAGGCAGTTAAATGGTCAATATTTAGCTCGTTACCTTGCTCCATACAAACTTTACAAAGCTAATGAATAGACTTATCAATAATTGGTTTCCCAAAAGTCCCAAAGTGGTAAACACAACCTTGGCCATTCTTGAAGGCAATAACTGCCTTTTTTAGCCATCCATATACCGATATTGTTAGTAGGCTAATTGCAACATAAAAAATAATATTTCAAAAAGACAAAAAGGCAAAAAAATCAAATAAATAAAAAAAATTATGCAAAAAAAAAATCAGTGATTTTTTAATTTTTTTTTTAATCACCAACACTGCAACCAGACCAAACATTTTTCCCAAGCATAGCAATAGCAGCAAAGAAAACTGTCACCCCAGAACAATCCCTTTGCACCTAGGGCAGCCAGACTGTAAAGTAAGTACCGTAAAATGAGGTAACTTAGACCGGCGGGGTAACTTAGACCACTTTTCGTTTTTTTAACAAAAACCCCCACAACTCAAAAACTATTTGACAAAGGAGCCAGCAATTTATGGTGAGTGAAGCTAGAGTATAGACCTGTACTTTGCATGTTTCAATTCAAGTTTAATATAGCTAGTAAAAAAATTGCATCATTTATAAAAATAAAAGTGGTCTAAGTTACCCCATTTTACGGTACCACCAAAGGTAGAATTTTGCAAACATGATCCCATTTACACTTTAGCATAGAAGGCAATTTACCATCAATGAAGCCATTAGCAAATGATCAATATAGACATGTGCTGTAATACTAAATGAAGCTTGGTGACAGGTTACATGCCAATCAACAAATATTAGACATATATGCAAAATATTCATTAATGCTCATGAAACAATCCTGCAACTACCTAAAACAGGTATACCAATTAAAATTGTAGGTAGCTTGATGGGAAGCACAAAAAAAAAAACACAGGTACTTCTACCAAAAATTATCTTAAAAGGCCTGCTTTACAGCAGCTATTGGGCCACCTAGTGGCAAAGTAAAAACTTTTTAGACTCTTTCACAAGTTCATTTTAGCATCCTACAAGTAGACCAGTAAAGCATCATGGATTATAGATACCTACCAGCATTACCATACATATGATATTAGTTTAAACTTTGAGTATATTAGGAAATTAAATTTGAACTCATTATAAAAATCTCTGATTTCCCACTATGCATTTTGGCAGATTGAGCATAAGCTGGTCATAAATGAGACAAAAATTAAGGCCTTTGCCCAATGACTTCCATTGAATATAAGAAAAATTGTATATTTTTGCCTGCAACTTTTAAAAATTGCTCAGAAACTAATTTTTTTATTTAAAATTATTGGAAAATTTTGCTTAATATTTCAGCTGGCATGGAAATTAAAATGTTCTACTTTCACAAGTACATTTGAACCTTCCTAACATTTTTACAGGAGCAAGGTAATAACAGCTATTAAGGACTAGTATAATAATATATACCTTAAACTGATTTTTCCAGTTTACCCTAGAAAAGTCAAAACAGAATTGAGAAGAATTTTGTTTAATTTAAAGGAAATTACAAACATATGCAAAAAGCTCCAATGTTTATACTTTCTGAATTGTCATAGTTCATCAATTAAATAAAAAGAAAAATCTGCCATAAAACAATAAACAATTTTGAGCTGTTAATCTATTTTCAAACTATAATTTATTTGATAGGCCACAAATAATTAGGTTCCCTTTCAGGCAATCAAAAATTTAAACAGTGAATTCATTTTTCGAGTTCAGAAATCATTTTCAGATACCATAAACTAAGAGTTTTCCAGTTTACCCTAGAAAACTCATAACATAAATAAGAAGAATTTTGTTTAATTTAAAGGAAATTACAAATGTGCACTGCTCATTGCACAAAAAGCTGGAATGTTTCCAAATCAAGTCAATGAAGTCATAGAGTAAACGCGGTATATTCCGACATCATGGGTAATTCTGACACCTCTCTAGTTTTTCCTTTATATTAAGCTTTGTTTTAGTTCCATGTGTTCGTTGATGGTTGAAATAGTGACGTCATACATTTGCTTGTCAAACTACTAAATGATTTTGACCTCAACTCCCCTCGCTCCCTCTACTTCCTCCCCCCCATCCCTCACTGCTGCCCGACACTGTACTCCGCCTACCCCGACCCTTGACCGCAGTGTTACCCCTCCCCTCTCCTCTTTAAATGCCTCGAACAAGAAGCATTTAACTGTTAAGAAACGCGTTTGCTGGAGATATCTTCAGGGCAAGTGCGATGGGGAGAATGAAGAAATAAACTGTAACTATTTTCACCCTAAGATCTGTCAAAAATTTGCAACATTTGGAAGCAAAAACCAACGCGGATGCAAAAAAGGGAGAGACTGTCAATATTACCATCCGTTCCTATGCTGGAATACTATCAAAAAAGTAACTTGCAAACGTGATTCTTGTCGGTTTCACCACCTTAAACTCAACCTGCAGTTAAGTGGCAATGCCGAAGAGAGACGTGACCCTGATAGTTCCTCCTCGGAACACAGGATAGATTATACTGCCAAACCCAAAACATCTGAAAGAAATTACATGGTTAAAAAAAATCAGTTCTGGGAAGGGCGAATCTATCGAAATCAAAGGTACAGAGCAGTCCCAAAAATTTCCGCACCGGCCAACACAATCTACCAGAGTGAAGAAGAACAAACAGGACTCGATATCAAGCGCAGCCCTTTTTTAGGCCTACAGAGGCAAGTAGATCAGATTCAACAACAAATGCAGCAGCTGTTGACATTGCACGAACAACAGCAGAAATCACAGCAACAGCTGCAGAGCCAGAGATCCCTGGCAGTGCAGTGTCACAGCAACTAAGGAAACCTGCGCTACGTTACTTCATCTCACGCATCCGTAACATGAATACCTCCGCATAACACGCTAACCTGCGCTAACCTCCGCCACGTTTCTCATCACTATATCACTCATTCCACCAACCACTTTGACACTTGGAACGAATTTCCTTTTCATGTTTCCCACGCGAAAGTTTGTCAAATCGAAGCCGATCAGAACCAGATTAAAAATTTAGATGTTTATTGAAATTACGCTGATGTTAGCATCGACAGAATTTTTCGGTCCGCTTCGATTTTAATTAATGCGCTAAACGCTAAGTTTTAGCAGGTTTTCCACGCATAAATTTTTTAATAAATACCGGTCTTGAACTAAATAAGAACGAAGCGATATATTCACAACTTACTTCTGCGAGCGTTGCTAGAATTATTTTTGTTCGCTTCGTCCTCATCCAACCCTCAAGACCTCATCCATCTTTCACTCCTCATCTACCCATCAAGTCCACATCCATCTTTCACTCCTCATCTACCCATCAAGTCCTCATCCATCCTACACTCCTCATCTACCCATCAAGTCCTCATCCATCCTACACTCCTCATCTACCCATCAAGTCCTCATCCATTCTTTACTCATAAACCTTTCATGTCTGACAAAAGAGAGATGAATTGACTGATAGAACGCGCAATCATTATTGCAGACTTGAGCATTATTTTCTACCGTAATATTTGTATTTGAACATGGATTATTTTCAGCAATTTTAACAAAATCTTGTTTATTGAAGGCTCGCCTGCGTTGATATCACGAGCCTCTCTTATGAGAACTTTAACTCGAGTTGCTGCACGTTATGCCGTCACATTTCTGCACTGGTATTTATTCAACACTGAAAACTCTCTTTTAAGTTGTGTATCGTTTCTTATGAAATCCTTTTTTATGAATTCCTCCTTACAAAAATAACTCTGAAAACAATGGAAACAAAAAATAATTCCTTCACAATAATCAGTTCAAAACATAAAAAATGAGAATGGTTCCAGAAGCAAATATATATAAAACTATGTGTTAAAATGTTTGTAACTTAAGTCTGAGGAATTAATTCAATTTCTGCACTCGTAATAATTAAGGTCTGAACTTGGGTTCAAATTTAATTCAATTGTTTGTGTTTTTCAAGTTCTGTTTATTTCAGACTTGAATTTTTTTGTGGTCTCTCGGAGTTGCACATGAAATTATTTGTGTTATTGTGTAACAAATTTTTGTAGAATTGTGTTATCGTGTTTTTCTATGCCTCTCATCCAGGCCCAGGGATTATTCAAGTCCAAAAAATTCTATGGAAGTGCGCCAATAATTTTCAATCACCGAACTGAACCAACGATCGTATTTCATTATAAAATTCAAGCTCAGATTCTAATAAGAGCTTTCTTTTGTTGGAGGTTTCTAGTTTGGTTGTAAATTGAAGCGCAATAGATTGTACAATGTATCAATGTACATTCATAGATCGAGATGTGATGCAATCTACCTAAGTCACTTCAGAATTGTGTGATTATAACGCGTGTGTTCCGGTTTCAGGTGTCGGTTGACACGAATTGAATGGATCGAGAACATTGGTGTAATCGCTATACCTAAATCGTCTCATGTGACATATTGTTGAAGGCCTGCTGCAAGATGGACAGATGTATGTGATGAAGATAACTGTATGTATTAATAGATTAACCTGGTCAATGCACGTCAGATCAGTGAATGAAGTTATCCCGGCACATCATAACGGCATGAGCAATAAGTTAATGAAAAGACTTCCTGACTGAATCACCCATGTCACAGAAGCTAATATAGGCACATCCTCGAGAAATAATTATTATTAAAGTCACAATAATGACTTTAAGGAATCATAGTTTATTATAATATTCATTATTATCATTATATAATAATAATAATAATAATGAATAAAGTCAAAATGGAAAAGTGATGTAAATTATCGGGATTCAATAGGTTGTAGAGACTCGAACTTATATCTCGCACTGGTCTTACTTGTGAATGTCGTAATTAATTTTATTAAACCTTCAAACTCGTTGATCATAAAATCTCTGTAACTATATTTAACTTAATTACCTTGAACTCACCTACTTATTTCGGATTTCATCAATTTCACTATTAAATAATTATGAAAATATTCAGTCGTTAAATCATCAATTCTCAAGCACGAATAATATTCGTGTAATTTCTGAATAATAAAAAGTTTAGCAAACGGCAAAAAATACTTTTATGTTTAAATCGTGCCATCAAATATTGTGAATTTTATTTAGAATGCCCAGTGGGTAACCATTCGCCAGTCACGCCCTAATTTTCTGAACCACGTCGTGTGGTGAACGTTTGCTAACGGGTAAGCTGCGAAGTTCTTCTCTAGAATTCGATTCGTATAATGTAATCCATATTTCACAGTGTACCTGTCAAAACTGAAGTATCGTTTACTCTTTAATAGTATTTTGATATAGTTTTATGCTGTCAATGCTATACTTCGTCATGTCTTTGACAATATATAAGATGAGGAAGAACTAAGAAACATTCTCAGGTGACAGTAATTCGTATTCATCACAACAAAGCAGGCATTCTGAAATAAAATAACTGGGGTGAGTTCCATATTGATATAGGCTTACCTATCTCTTCATAAAGGCGTGGCATTAGCTTCGATGCCTTGTTTTCGCACATCCTTTCTCCCGATATTTTTAACAAATTTCTAAATGAAGAATTCCATGAAAATGCACTGGCAAGGCTTAGCAGTGATGCAATAAAATTTGAGATTTCATTAACAGATTAAAATCTGTATATTAGTTTTCCATCACTTGCACTGATTAATCTTCCATATGAAAATAATTTTTGAAAAGATGGAAAAAAGTCGTCCCGTAAGCATCTGGTCATAGCATGAAAATTGAGAATTGTTCCACCGGCAAATAAACATAAAACTAGAATGTTAGAATGTTTTTGTTCAAAGTTTGAGGAATTAAATAAATTTCTGCTCACGTTGTGATTAAGATCTGTACCTGAGTTCAAATTTATTTGTGCAGTTTTTTTAAGTTCTTTTTATTTAATGGTTGAATTTTTCTGTGGTCGTCCGGAGTTTCACCTGTAATAATTTGTGTGCAATTGTGTTATTGTGCTTTTCTTTGCTTCTCATCCAGGCCCAGGGATTGTTCAAGGTCATAAAATGCTATGGAAGCCAGTCACCTGCAATCAAAGAACTGAACCAACGATCTTATAACGATCTTTTTTACTATAGTAAATTCACTTAACCCAATTAAAATGATGTGAAATTACGAGCCGTCCTGTAAGCTTACAGATACGAAAAAATGCTATAAGGCTGCTGATATGAAGCTTGCAGTGGACAAGGTTGTTGTAAAAGCTCAATGGCATGTTCATGGATACGGTAATATCACATCAATAATACGATAATTGCACATCAATAATACGGTAATTAATGTATATGGCAATATCATATCAATAAAGGAAAAACAAGTAAAAATCACAGAAAATGGCATTTATTCTACCACTACATCATCTACAATGAAAGAGGCGGACTTCAGAGTACTGTTAGTAATGGATGAGTACGCTCTGCATGTTTCAAGTGTTTTAAAATGAAGTTTCATTCCCAGTGTCCCGAGTAGCCCCGTTCGACGGGGCTACTTGGGACACTCTTCTTTTGCTTCTGGCACCTTACGAATAGCATATGGAATTTTTTTGAAGATGCCATTCGATAGCCCTCACAAAGAGCTATAAAATAAGCCTAAACTTGTTTATGAAATGTTTCATCGTAAGAAGTTATTAACAAAAAACGCTCAAAACCGTCCCGAGTAGCCCCGGTTGACGGTAGTGAGGTGTTTTGAGAGTCACGTAAAGCAAACAGAACTTGAGTAATGCATTCGATTTTTTTATAGTTTTTCATTTCTTGATGCGTCCTTAATGTGTCAGAATATTCCACGTTTACCCTAGTAGGCCTAATGATAGTTGATCAATTAAAAAAAAACAATAAAATCTGCTACAAAACATTAAAATTTTCAAGCTGTCAATCTACTTTCAAACTAGGCTACTATGCTCAGTGTGGAAATCCAGAGGGGTAATATATTAACTGTTAAACATAGCAAATTGGAAAGCAGGACCCAAAAATCTGGAACGTCCAGCACACTTCCACTTTCAGTCCATCATCATCACTGATGAGTCTCTGCAAGATGCCACAGCTGTTTCTTTGGAAAAAAAACAGTGCTTGCATCATCACAGTAACAAGAATCCAATCAACGCTTGAACGCGTCCAACGTAACAGTCACAAGAATCCAATCAATGCTTGAACGCGTCCAACGTCACAGTCAAATGAATCCAATCATTGCTAGAACGTGTGCAACGCCAGTCATAAAAATCCAATTACCATCAGAACGCGTGCAACGTCACTGCCACTGGAATCCAAACAGCGTTAGAAAGCTAGAATGGACCGCCCCAAATGCACACATTGTTAACACACTAATGCTAATTTAATAGGTAATGCTACATTTCTTATTTCAAGCGCCTAGAACAATAATGTAGTTATGTTGTAGTTATATGAAATTGATGAAAATCGAAAAGAATAACATCTTTACTTTGTACATTCACTCACAAATACATAAAAAACTGCCTATGAATTCATCGACAAATAAAAAACTGATGATAGTTTTCAGCATTGAGACCTGAAAACTACTTGCGATCAGGATTCAGGAGTACCATCTGTACCGAAACAATAACATAGAAGGNTGCTCTGAATCAACTGGTCAAACTCTGAACAACTAATACATCAAGTGCTCTTAATCAACTCGTATATAGGCGACTTTTGCATTCAAGTACAATATCAGCAAGATCTAATGGAACTTTTTTCAGAATCAAGAGTACATCCTTTACCAGCTGCAACGTTGTGAGGCCTCCTCAAGATATCCTTTGCTCACCGGAGAGTGACGCGTCTCTACCGGCAACCTCAGAAACGTTCATGTGGGGCGCAAAGCTTATGCAGCCTTCCCAAGATCTTCCTTGCTCATCGGTGACTATGAGTGAATTGAGTTTCTACTGGTGTCAGTAGCAACCTTGTAACTTCTACTGAGCACAACGTGTTCTACTGAGCACAACGTGTCTTTCAGTAGATTCCTCTTGCTTATCCGCGAGTGACGCGCACAATGAACAATATTGGGATTTTCTCTGTGTTGCCTGACGTAATGTTCATGCCGAGGCCGATTTCTGACAACCTGCAAACCTGTTTCTAGTTGCCACTAGCCTGGAACGTTTTTTTTTTCAAGGCGGAACGCTTTATTTCAAGTGAACCTCTAATCTTAGATTTCCACTCTGACTATGCTTTTTAAGAATAAATATAAATTAGGTTCCCAAATTCAAATGATTAGTTTCCCTTTCAGGCTTCAAAAATTTCAACAGTGAATTCATTTTTCAAGTTGAGAAATCATTTCCAGATATGGAATAGGGTAAACGTGGTATATTCCGACACTTTAAGGACGCATCGAGAAATGAAAAACTATAAAAAAAGTATGCGTTACGTAAGTTCTGTTGCCTTCACATGACTCTCAAAACACTTCACTACGCGTCAGCAATGATGAAACGTCACAAAATGTTGCCATATTTATTAAAAAGCCTTTAGAATAGAAACCTAACAAATCCCTATATTCCGTCACTTTGTGTGGCAACATCCGACACGTGGTGAGTTGTATTGCGTCAGCGCTTCAAATTTAACTGATACGTATTGCCAACATCCACGTGTTCGAATTCCGTTTGCTGTGTGAGCTGTATTGGGATACAACACGGCTTTGAATTAGAACACTAACGAATATTGAACACTACTTAATTACGTTTTAATTAACAGCTAGGCCTATTAGGCTTTTAATTAAGCAAATTTCAATTTTTGTACAAAGCGTTGAACAATCTGTGTGTGTCCAATTCAAGTTGTGTCGGAATTAGTTTTCATGTGTCAAAATCCAACATCAACTTAATCATCTATTAATTTATTTACAACTTGAAATCAGCAAATACAAGTATACTTAGAGGATTCCTAATATAGGTATTATTGCAGATTAACTACATCCAAAAAAAAGGGTGTTTTTTTTTTAATTATATGTTTTTTGGGGTGTAGATTACGAATCTGAAATCCATTTTTGGCGGTCGGCATCGGAAAACCGATTTTTTTCCGACCCAAAAATACATTGCCACATCGAGAGATCACACGTAGCGCACGACATCTTGAATGAAACTTACCCGTTGCACTGCAACGGGTAAAGAAGACGAAAATGTTACCCGTTGCACTGCAACGGGTAACATTTTCGTCTTCTTTGTCTATAAATCTGGAGATACATTGCCACATCGAGAGATCACAACCTAACGCCAACTCGCAGGTTGGGTTGGTTCGCCCAGGTTCCTTTTAGATCAAAATGCTATCTAAAAAAAGGAACTTGGCTGACTTAACCCAACCTAAGAGCTTTTTGTAAAATTTCGATGAACAATCCGACCCTTAAACGCATGGAACTAAAACAAAGCTTAATATAAAGGAAAAACTAGAGAAGTGACAGATTTACCTACGATGTCGGAATATACCGCATTTACCCTACCTACCTAACCCAGTAATAATCATATTTTTTACAGGTTGGTTGAAAATTACATATTAATAAGCTTACAATTTTACAAATAGAATTAGTAAAATATAAAAACAACATGTCAAATACAGGTCAATTGAGGCTTGAGTTGACTAATGACCATAATTTTGGATCTCTGGGACTGTCGACTGACTCGACTTTGGGACAAATAAAATCTGATTTCACACGTAGGTACTAATTATTTTTTTCTAATTAAAAAAAATATTTGCAATGGAAGAGTAGAATAGATCAATAGAAGATATTGTTAAAACGTTATTCTAGGTTAAAATGACATGCACCGATTAAGCCTTAAGATATATGAACTATGAAGCAACAGAAGCATAATAAGCTTATACTAACTATACCCAGAGCTGGGCAGCGCTACTTTGAAATGTAGCGGCGCTACCGCTACCGCTACATGCTCTAAATGTAGCGGGCGCTACCGCTACCGCTACATCCATGCACCTGTCTCTTATACACATCTAGATGTGTATAAGAGACAGGGGTATACGAGTGATTAGTTCGACTCTGTTATGAGTGATCGTTCGACTCTGGATGATCAATGTTAGTTCATTGATCATCCCGCTAGATTGAATACCTAGCGGGAATTATCCCGCTAGGTATTCAATTCAGTAGCACGTTAGCCCACGTGATGTAGGTCTGCTCGTCTGAACTCTGAATTGCGTGTTTAGTGTGTATGATGGAAAACTCTGCCTAATGATTACATAATGAAGTTTAGTTCATTGCAGTGAACTTAAGAGACAAATTTTCAACTAACTAATACTTTATATAAGTCTAATTTTAATTGTTGAGTGAAAGGTGCAAGCATAAAACTTCAAAGTGGTTAGGTACTTTATAGAAACTGAGCAAGGTAGTGTACGTATTTTAAGCCTTTAAGAACTTAAGAAGTTCAGTTTTTGCCTCAAATAACGATGTTGGGTAGAAAAAGTGGTCTTGGTGGATCGAAATAATATATGAACCTTCGAAATTAGAATTCCATCCTGAATTCCACATATATATACAAATAAAAGACTGATTTTATATATATATAGATTCAAGTAGACATCCATGTAGGGAGGGTGAAACATAAAAATAACTGTAAAAATAACTGTAAGCAAACTGAAACATGTAAAAATACCTGTAAGTGGTAACTGGTAACAACTTAAGGGGGGCGTCTACCCTAAAGTTTTCGGATTTGGCTTTTCCTGTTTTTAGTCTCATCTTGAGGCTGACATTCTGCCCTATCCAATGATACCATTACAATCTCTGTACGTTGACTTATGCGTTCACGACAGATCATGAAAGGGACGGGGCACTGGGAGTTCTTTAACAAATAGAATAGGAGGAAATTCGCTGCGAGCACTTTAGAGTGTCGGCTTGAGGTGCACATTAGTTACCCGCCTGGCGTCGTATGAGGAGATGTGCATGCAGGCGCTCCCACCATCCTTGACTGGAATCAATCTCCTATAAAGTTTAGTTTTGTATCCTTGCTACATTGAGTGCCTATTGCGATGCACTCGGGCTTTGTCGCGCTCTCCTGAACATTCTCACTTATTGTTACGGCAAACCTATCTCCTCCCAGAGTTTTGAAGCGACAGCGATGAGACATATACCATTCGATTCGTAAAGACCATACCTATCAAGTTATCGAGCCTTTTTTAAATTTGTGCATAGTTTGGATTCAAAATGAGGGGGAGGGGGGAAAATTTGAAGAAAATGAGAAAAAATGAGAAGAAAACAAAAAAAAAAATGCGTGTAAAAAATTAAGGCAATAATCAAAAAAGGGCTCGATAACTCGATAGGTATGGTCTTTACGCATCGAATGGTATGCGTCTCAATGTTGTAGCTTGAAAACCCTAGGAGGAGATAGATTTCTGCAGTACCCCTTTTTGTCCGTTTTCTATAAATTTCACGTTTTCTATTAACTTTTCCGAAAAAATATACGAACAAAATGTTCTTGTATTTAGGTTTTACAAATATGTGTGAAATTTCAGAAAGATCCGTTAGTAAATGTGGAAGTTTTTCTGGAGGGTATAGTAAAATGAGTAAAATCTAAAGGCTTTATCTATAAATGTAGCGGTAGCGCTGTAGCGGCAAAATCTCGTATCGCTACTTGAATATGTAGCAGGCGCTACCGCTACCACTACATTGCCGTAAATGTAGTGCCGCTACCGCTACCGCTACTGAAAATGTAGGGGCCGCTAGTAGCGGCCGCTACAAGTAGCGCGCTACTGCCCACCTCTGACTATACCTAAGTTGCGCAAACGACACTCACACTGACACAGTATTGACTATTGAGTACTATTGACTTAGAGTAGAGTAGACACTAGACCATTAGCTATAACCGGAACATGGCTATCATAGAAAAATCGTTCATCTCACAGGTCAAAATTCCGAAACCAATTTTTCACGTAAATTACTTTACATTTGATTATTTGGATAACTCAAGATTAAATAAAGTTTTTTCAGAGAAGTGAATATCGACGGACAACAATTATACTGTTTTAGAGCCTTTCGAAATACGAATGACAACTTGCTAAAATTCGGATTGCAATTAAGAGCCGTCTACTCATTTTCCGTATTTTGCTTGGTAAATTTTTAATAAATTTCTTAAAAAATCAACTTTATTAAAAGTTCATGGTTACAAACTAAATTTTCTTAATTATTATCCAGCCAAATTCTGCAAAATTTAACTGCCTGACACGCTGAGGTGTACATGATTTTATTATCATTTACTAATTGTTATTTATTTATGTTTGGGTGCAATGCTGTGAATGTGTGTGGGTATGAAACGATGTTCTACTTATTGCCAAGTTTAAAATTCATTTCTTGTGTTCACCTCTCACGTGTTCTCCATTATACAGCGGGTACTAAATATTTGCCGGAAAACCCCCACGACTGAAGGTACACCTGCACATGACAGAATTGGACATCTTCCAGAAACTACATTTTTAGTGATTAAGCATTCTGTAAAAGAGATAATGATGAAAAGAAAGATGCATTGAACTATTCATCTTCTAACCTATTCATGCTCACAAGTTCACGCAATGTAATTGATATATTAGCCTCATAGCACCAGTTCACAGTCACCACGTTCTCAGATTGCATATGAGGCATCAACATACCTGTCCCAATTGTCAATCTCGGTTCGCATTGTTAAACATAACATTATGTTATGTTTAAATTATGTTAAAATTATGTAATATAATTTGAACATAACACGGTAACCTTCGCTACGTTATTTCATCTCACGCATCCGTAACTTGAATACCTCCAAATAACACACTAACCTGCGCTACGTTACTTCATCTCACGCATCCGTAACATGAATACCTCCGCATAACACGCTAACCTACGCTACGTTACTTCATCTCACGCATCCGTAACACGAATACCTCCGCATAACATACTAACCTGCGCTACATTACTTCATCTCACGCATCCGTAACACGAATACCTCCGCATAACACGCTAACCTGCGCTACGTTACTTCATCGCACGCATCCGTAACATGAATACCTCCGCATAACGCGCTAACCTGCGCTACGTTACTTCATCTCACGCATCCGTAACATGAATACCTCCGCATAACACGCTAACCTGCGCTACGTTACTTCATCTCACGCATCCGTAACATGAATACCTCCGCATAACACGCTAACCTGCGCTACGTTACTTCATCTCACGCATCCGTAACATGAATACCTCCGCATANGGAATCGCAAGTCTGACTTACCGAAGGCGGAAGACTATCAGAGCGCCGACCACCCCCCACGAGTTCTGAAGAGACAATTAACAACAGCGGAGACCTGCGGCTAGTAATTAGCTATGATGACGTGGCGCTGTTGCCATATCAGATGGATTTCCCTGACATCAGTAAATAGTATCAGTAGAAGCAATACGTTGGTAAGAAGATATTCAGACTAAATCACTCACATCAGAGGAGCTAATGGAGGCAAACTTTCGAAAATATATTTTTAATCTCATAATAACATATGCGAGTAGTAGGGGAGGGAGAAGTAATTCCATAATAAATAATCAATTAACTTAATTATATTTTAAAAGCCGCATAAAATCTGACTTTTTCCGATGATATCTCTCTGTGAAAATTAATTTCATCCAATAAGGGTAGTTTTTACTCGTATCATAAATACATTGCCAAGATGGCCATCAGCTTGGGTTGCTGCTGCCATCGCCAGAAATCGACCTCAGTCTTTGCTTATCAATTTCATGGACACAAAAATAGCAATGTTTAACAACGCCAGACTAACAGCGTCAATCAAACAGTAATGTTAGGAGGTAATTGGATAATTTTGGGCAAAATAAATGCAATTATTTGGACCATTACTTCTCTATTACTCACAGCTTACTTGCCGGTATGTCACATACTGCACCACATCGACACTTGAACGAATTTCTGGGACGAATTTCCATTGCAAGTTTTCCACGCGAAAGTTTGTCAAATCAAAGCCGATCAGGACCAGATTAAAAACTTAGATGTTTATTGAAATTACTCTGATACTAGCATCAACAGAACTCTTTTATTCTCTTCGATTTAAATTTGCGAGCCTAAGGCTAAGTTTTACCATGTTTTAGCGCATTAACTTATCAAATAGAAACCGGTCTTGCCCTAATTAACAATGAAGCGATTTATTCACAATACACTCCTGCGAGCGTTGTCAGAATTATTTTTGTCTGCTTCGTCCTCATCCACCGTCCAAGTCATCCACCATTCAAGACCTCATCCACCATTCACTCCTCATCCACCATTCAAGACTTCATCCACCCTATACTCCTCATTCACCATTCAAGACCTCATCCACCATTCAAGACCTCATCTACCCTTCACTCCTCATTCACCCTACACTCCTCATTCACCATTCAAGACCTCATCCACTCTTCAGTCTTCATTCACCCTACACTCCTCATCCATCATTCACGACTTCATTCACCCTATACTCCTCATCCACCATTCAAGACCTCATCTACCCTTCACTCCTCATTCACCCTACACTCCTCATCCACCATTCAAGACCTCATATGTCATTCAAGACCTCATCCACCCTTCACTACTCATTCACCCTACACTCCTCATCCACCATTCTAGACCTCATCCATCATTCAAGACCTCATCCACCCTTCACTCCTCATCCACCCTTCAATCCTCATCCACTCTTCATGTCCGACAGAAGAGGGATGAATCAATTAAAAGAACTAGCAATCAATATTGCAGACTTGATCTTTATTTTCTACCGTATTCTTTGATTTAAACATGGATCATTCTCAACAATTTCTAACAACATCTTGTTTATTGCATGAAGGCTCGTCTGTTTCGTTGATATCACGAGCCTCTCGTTTGAGAACTTTAACATCGAGTTGCTGCACGTTATTCTGCCACATTTCGGCACTGGTATTTTTTCAACACTGAAATTCTCTCTAAGGTTGTGTATCATTTCTTATGAATTCCTCTTTACGAATTGGTAAAGAAAAATTGTTTCATAATCTGTTCCATGTAAATCTCTAGGCTAAAAATATATGATGTGAGATTGAATTGAAGCCATCTCGTAAGATGGACTGATAAATGTGATGATGACATATGAATTTGCTGACGGTATCAACAGGGTCGGTGTAAGTAACCTCAGAGAAGGAATTTACTTTCTGTCTGAATCACCCATATCACAGAAGTTAATACAGGCAAACCTTTGGAAAATAGTTTTTTAAACTCACAATAAATAGGTGAGTGGAAAAGTGATGTAGATTATTTGTGATTCAATAGGTTTTTCTCCTGTTGCAATCATGTAGATTCCTGATGAACAATTTACTGGATTATGTCTAAATTTTATCAACGAATAAAATCTAATTTTATAGAGAACATGTTTAGGTGAAAAGGAACTCCAATAAGGTGACTTCTTACCCCAAAATATGTACCTTCCTTATATGCATTCAAAATGCACTGTCAAGCTGGCTACCCGCTTTGGGCCTTTGGCTTCTGAACGTTTTTATCTCAGTCTCAAACCAATCAACAAATTTAGATAGGGCCCGGTACAATTTCTACGGCCTCAATTTAGAAGTATATTCGAATCGTGGCTAGTTTATTTTATCCCAAGAGATACTGCTCCTAAAATGAGCTAGAACCGACAAATATCCTCAGGTTACAGTCATTTGGATGTATAAAAAAAAAACAGGTAGAACTTCAATGATATGTTTTCTATTTTTATATAGGCTTACCTATTTTCGTCATTGGGCTAGACCTTGGCGGCGGAGCCTTGCGTTACACACACTCGCTCCCGATATTTTTAACCAATTTCTGAGTAAACGAGAAAAAAATATAACTCAGTACTCACTGCAGTGAGTGACAGAGAGCGCATTTTCTCGACGACGAAAACTTGAGGTTACGTACGGAGAGACGGACATGGCGAGCACAATACTGCATTTTTTTTCATAAATGAGAAAATGCGCTAATAAAATGTAATATAATGACTAATTAGTGGTGCAGAGAGAATTTGAGACTTCATTAACATTAAAATCTGTACATTAGTTTTCCATCACTTGCATCGATTAATATCCATAATGAAAATAATTTTGAAAAAGATGGAAACAAAAATATTTCGTCTGCAACCATCAGGTCAAAACATGAAAAAAAATAGAATAATTATTGTTCCAGCGGCAAACAAACATAAGACTTGAATGTTACTATTTTTGTATACAAAATTTGAGGAATTAATTCAATTTCTGCCCACGTTGTGATTGGGTTAAAATTTACTTCGATTGTTTGTGTTTTCACAAGTTTCGTTTATTTCATAGTTGATTTTTTGCGGTCGTCCTGAGCTTCACTTATTTGTGTGTAATTGTGTTTTTTTTACTTCTCATCCATGCCCAGAGATTATTCAAGGCCGAAAAATGTTATGGAAGTCAGTCATTTGTAATCACAGAACTGAACATACGATCGTATTTTATTTTTCAACTTTGATTCTAATAAGGGCTTTTTCTTGTTAATGCTTTGTAGTTTGATTGTAAGTTGAAACGCACTACGATGAAAATTGATATGACTAGATAGCTACATGATTAATTCTACATGTGTTACTCAAAGAATACGAAATTTTCACGCGTGTGTTCAGGTTTCCTGCGTCGGTGAGCACTAGTTATTTATGATGTCGCTTTTATTGCAATTTCCGCAACGATTTAAAATTTTATATATTTTGGATACCCTTCGCAAGATGGGTTGCTAAGCTTGGTGATTGGATTTTGCTCATGTTACAAAGCATGTTAGGTACGCAAAATCAGTGAATTCAGTTGCTCCAGTAATTGAAGCAATACGTTTGAGATAAGAAATTCAGACTAAATTACTCCTATCACAGGAGCTAATAGAGACAAACCTTCGGAAATATATTTTTTATCTCACAATAACATAATTGAACCGAGAAGTATTGCAGATGAATGGGTTTCAATAAACTATTTTTGCGTTCATGTCGATTGAAAAAGATAACAATTAACTTTATTACATTTTAAGAACCATTTTAAATCTTATTCTTATCTTATCTCTTGGTGAAAATGAATTCGAATAAGGATAGTTTTTACCCGCATCCTAAATACATTGCCAAGGTGGCTACGCAGCTTGGATTGCTGCTGCCATCGGCAAGGGACCTCGGTATTTGCTCGGTATTTGGTATCAATTCCAAGGGAACAAAAAATAGTGATGTTTACAAACGCCAGATAGACATTATCAATCAAAAAGTAGTTTTTGTAGGTAATTAGATGGTTTTGGGCAAAATCAATGCAGTTATTTGCACCATTATTTCCCTATCGCCGCCACGTTTCTCATCACTATATCACTCATTCCACCAACCACTTTGACACTTGGAACGAATTTCTGGGACGAATTTCCTTTTCATGTTTTCCACGCAAAAGTTTGTGAAATCGAAGCCCCTCAGGACCAGATTAAAAATTTAGATGTTTATTGAAATTACGCTGGTACTGGCATTGACAGAATTTTTGGAATTTCACTTCGATTTTAATTAAGGCGCTAAACGCTAAGTTTTAGCAGGTTTTCCATGCATAAATTTTTCAAATAAAGACCGGTTTTGAACTAATTAAGAACGAAGCGATTTATTCACAACTGCGAGCGTTGCTAGAATTATTTTTGTTCGCTTCGTCCTCATCCAGCCCTCAAGTCCTCATCCATCCTTCACTCCTCATCTACCCGTCAAGTCCTCATCCATTCTTCACTCCTCATCTACCCATCAAGTCCTCATCCATCCTTCACTCCTCCTCTACCCATCAAGTCCTCATCCATCCTTCACTCCTCATCTACTCATCAAGTCCTCATCCATCCTAAAAATTTAAGCTCAGATTCTAATAAGAGCTTTCTTTTGTTGGAGGTTTCTAGTTTGGTTGTAAATTGAAGCGCAATAGGTTGTACAATGTATCAATGTACATTCATAGATCGAGATGTGATGATATCTACCTAAGTCACTTCAGAATTGTGTGATTATAACGCGTGTGTTCCGGTTTCAGGTGTCGGATGACACGAATTGAGTGGATCGAGATCATTGGTGTAATCGCTATGCCTAAATCGTCTCATGTGACTATATATGTATTGTTGGAGGCCTGCTGCATGATGGACAGATGTATGTGATGAAGATAACTGTATGTATTAAGAGATTAACCTGGTCAGTGTACGTAAGATCAGTGAATGAAGTTATCCCAGCACATCATAACGGCATGAGCAATAAGTTAATGAAAAGACTCTGACTGAATCACCCATATTACAGAAGCTAATATAGGCAAATCCTCGAGAAATACTTATTATTAAAGTCACAATAATGACTTTAATGACTCATAGTTTATTATAATATTCATTATTATCATTATATAATAATAATAATGAATAAAGTCAAAATGGAAAAGTGATGTAAATTATTGGGATTCAATAGGTTGTAGAGACTCGAACTTATATCTCGCACTGTCCTAACTTGTGAATGTCGTAATTAATTTTATTAAACCTTCAAACTCGTTGATCATAAAATCTCTGTAACTATATGTAACTTAATTACCTTGAACTCACCTACTTATTTCGGATTACATCAATTTCACTATTAAATAATTATTAAAATATTCAGTCGGTAAATCATCAATTCTCAAGCACGAATAATATTCGTGTAATTTCTGAATAATAAAAAATTTAGTAAACGGCAGAAATACTTTTATGTTTAAATCGTGCCATCAAATATTGTGAATTTTGTTTAGAATGCCCAGTGGGTAACTATTAGCCAGTCACGCCCTAATTTTCTGAACTACGTCGTGTTCTACGTTCTGAACTATAAAGCTATGGAAAAATATATGTTCAGATTTGAAATGCCTAGCTCCTTATCGAACCCGGTGGAAGTCTAGTAGCTACTTCAAACTATCGCTAGTCATGAAAAGATTCGGTCAAATGACACGAGTTTAGATCTATGAACAAGGCACGAAAAGGAAAAGAATCGGCGACAGGCCACATCAGGCCTACACTTCAGAGCCGACATCACTATGTTATGTTATGTTATGTGTGGTGAACGTCTGCTAACGGGTTGTGAGCTGCAAAGTTCTTCTCTAGAATTCAATTCGTAAAATGTAATCAATATTTCACAGTGTAACTGTCAAAACTGAAGTATCGTTTACTCCCAATATTATTTTGATATAGTTTTATGCTGTCAATGCTATACTACGTCATCTCTTTGTTCTAACGACCATCACTGATGCAGTTGTTGGTAGGCGTCATAATTCTTCAACCCTCGAGGCTCAATAAACGCGCTGAGCTGCACCGTCCTTACTACAAGTCTACAACCTACATAATACATATTCAACTAATTAATTAGGGAAGCGTGACGGCCGCTTCAAAAACCCAACTCAAAATCCCAAACACCATTAGAAAAACCGCCTCTTCCTCAGGTTTTCTCTTGTTGCCATCATGTAGGTTCCAAATGAACAGTTTACTCACTTACATGCAAATTTTATAAACGTATAAAATCTGATTTGCATATATGAAATGTTTAGGTGAAAAAGAACTTTAATAAGGAGAATTTGTACGTGCATTAGAAATACAGTGTCAAACTTGCTATCAGCGCTGGCTGCTAAACTTATCGATAAGATAAGAAACAGTACAATAAAATTTTCTACTACCTACGTGCAGAAAATCATCTGAACAGTGACTAGTTTATTTAGCCGCATGTGAGACTATATATAAGATGAGAAAGCACTAAGAAACATTTTCAGGTGACAGTAATTCGTATTCATCACAACAAAACAGGCATTCTGAAAGAACATTATTGGGGTGAGTTCCATCTTGTTGTCGGCTTACTTATTTCTTCATAAAGGCGTGGCATTAGCTTCGATGCCTTGTTTTCGCACACACTTTCTGCCGATATTTTTAACAAATTTCTAAACGAAGAATTCCATGAAAATGCACTGGATAGGCTTAGCAGTAATGCAAAGAAAATTTGAGATTTCATTAACAGATTAAAATCTGTATATTAGTTTTCCATCACTTGCACTGATTAATCTTCCATATGAAAATAATTTTTGAAAAGATGGAAAAAAGTCGTCCCGTAACCATCTGGTCATAGCATGAAAATTGAGAATTGTTCCACCGGTAAATAAACATAGAACTAGAATGTTAGAATGTTTTTGTTCAAAGTTTGAGGAATTAAATCAATTTCTGCATTTTCAGATGACATCTCTAGGTGTAAATGAATTAGTTTTATGAATTAGTCATAAAGGATAGTTTTTACCCGTATCCTAAATACATTGCCAAGATGGCGATCAGCTTGGATTGCTGCAGCCATCGCCAAAGAATCGACCTCGGCCTTTGCACAACTGCATTTGCACAAAAATAACAATGTTTACCAACGCCGGAAAAATAATGTTAATTAAACAATAATTTTAGTAGGTAAATAGATAATTTTGGGCCAAATCAATGCGATGATTTGTGCTATTACTTCCCTATCGCTGCCACGTTCCTTGCCAGTATGTCACTTATTCCACCATAACGACATTTTCGGAACGAATTTCACATTTCGGCACTG
This sequence comes from Hyalella azteca, assembly GCF_000764305.2. Taxonomy (NCBI): domain Eukaryota; kingdom Metazoa; phylum Arthropoda; class Malacostraca; order Amphipoda; family Hyalellidae; genus Hyalella; species Hyalella azteca. The sequence goes on from NW_025942561.1 coordinate 68,106, forward strand.
GTATTTTTTCAGCGATGAAAACCCATTTAAGGTTGTGTATCATTTCTTTTAAATTCCTCCTTATTCCTTGCGAAAATAACTCAGAAAACAATAGAAATTTTCTTCTTAGAATACGGGTAAAAACTATCCTTGTTGGAATTCATTTTTTCCTAGAGATGTCACATTAAAAATTAAAATTATATAAAGCTTTTTAATGTAATTAAGTTAATTGATTATTTCCAATCGACATGAACGAAAAAATAGTATTTTGAAACCCATTCATCTACACTACTTCTCTGTTCACTTATGTTATTACGAGATGAAAATTGTTCCTTCCACAAGAATCAGGTCTCAAAAGAAAAATTTGAATTTTTCCATTGGCAAACAAACATAAAACTTGGATGTGAAAATATTTGTAATCAAAGTCTGAGCAATTAATCCAATTTCTGCAAACTTCATAATTAAGATCTGTACTTGGCCACTGGGGTCAAATTTAATTGACTATTTGTGTTTTTCAAGTTATATTTATTTCGGATTTGATTTTTTGTGTGAGTCCGAAGTTTCACTTGTAATTATTTGTGTGTAATTGTGTTACACATTTTTGTGTAATTGTGTTTTTGTTTTGTTTTCTTCATCCAGTTCAGGGATTATTCAAGCCCAGAAAATGCGATGGAAGCCGGACAGTTGCAATCACATAACTGAACCAACGATCTTATCTTAAGTTTTAAACTCTGATTCTTACAGGGGCTTCTTCTTGTTAAAGGTTTGTTGTTGGTTGTAATTTAAAGCGCACTAGGTTGAACATTGATATGACTTGATAGAGAAATGACCAATTCTACATGAGTCACTCCATCATTGTGAGATTTTCACGCGTGTGTTCAGTTTGTATGCGTCGGCGGACACGGGTTGCTTCCAATTGGTCCTGATGCCGGCGTCTTTCAGCGCCTATAGTTTTATATTTTTATAGACCCCTCGTATGACGGGCTAATGTGCTCTTTGATACCTCTTAATTAATGTGCATAAATACGTGCTTAGTGAGATCTCTACTTGGAAATGAATTCCAATAAATATAGTTTTTACCCGTACCATAAATACATTGCCAAGATGGCCATCAGCTTGGGTTGCTGCTGCCATCGCCAAAGATCAACTTCGGTCTTTGCTTATCAATTTCTTGGGCACAAAAATAGCAATGTTTAACAACGCCAGATAAACAATGTCAATAAAACAATTTTATTGGGTAATTAGATAATTTTGGGACAAATCAATGCAATTATTTGTACCATTACTTCCCTATCGCTGCCACGTTTCTTGCCAGTATGTCACTTATTCCACCATAACGACATTTTCGGAACGAATTTCACATTTTGGCACTGGTATTTTTTTAAAGATGAAAATCCCTTTAAGGTTGTGTATCATTTCTTTTGAATTCCTCCTTATTCCTTGCGAAAATAACTCTGAAAACAATAAAAACAAAAATTTTTCTTAGGATACAGGTAAAAACTATCCTTATTGGAATTAATTTTTTCCTAGAGATGTCATATTAAAAAGTAAGGATTATATATAGCTTTTAAATGTAATTAAGTTACTTGATTATTTCCAATCGACATGAACTCAAAAATAGTATATTGAAACCCGTTCATCTGCAATACTTTTCCGTTCACCTATGTTGTTATGAAATTATAAATATTTTTCGAAGGTTTGCATATATTAGCTCCTGTGGTACCCGTTTTTAGTCGGAATATCTTCTCACCAACATATTGATTCTACAGATATTATTTAATGGAACAGCTTCGTTTACTGATTTTACGTGCGCCGAACAAGTGTTTCTCTACGAATATGAAAATAGATATATCTTCAAGTACACTAGCCCGTCTTGCGAGGGGTCTACAAAAAAATTATTTTGATTATGCCGCACGCTGGAGACGAATTGAAGGTGCGCAACCATTGTCCACCGACGCATGAAACCTGAACACACGTCTGAACATTTCTTAATACTGGAGTCACTTAGGTAGAATTGGGCATATCTCTATCTGGTCATATCAATGTTCATTTTAGTGCGCTTTAACTTACAACTAAACTACAAACCTTTAACAAGGAAAACCCCCTATCATAATCAAAGTTGAAAACTATCAGAAAAGAGTTGAAATACGGTCGTTTGCTCAGTTCTTTGGTTGCAAATGACTTGCTTCCATAGCATTTTTTGGCCTTGAATAATCTCTGGGCCTGGATAAGAAGCAAAGAAAAACAAAATGACACAAAAATGTGGAACACAAGTAAACACAAATAATTACAAGTGAAACTCAGGACGATCACCAAAAAAAATCAAATATGAAATAAACAGAACTTGAAAATACACAAAGAATCGAATTGAATTTGAAAATTAAAATATTTCCTTCCACAAGAATCAGGTCAAAACAGAAAAATTTGAATTTTTTATTTGCAAACAAACATAAAACTGGAATGTTAAAATTTTTATATTCAAAATCTGAGGAATTAATCCAATCTCTGCAAACATCACAATTAAGATCTGTACTTAATAATAATAATAATAGCTGTTTCAGCGTTTATTAGGCCGTAGGCCTGCCGCCGATTCTTAACATCGCAGATCATTCGCAGCATATTGCGGTCTCGAACTCGCAACTCACTGCTACAATTCTGCTGTGCTTAATTAACCGCCCGGCCTCCTCGCCGATTCTGACCAGAAACTTGCGCACAGAGCTGGGATCGAACCCGCGCCTCCTTAGTGCGTCAATCTTGGTACTCTGACTGTAACCACTGGGCCACCCAGTGTACTTGGCCACTTGGGTCAAATTTAATTTGACTATTTGTATTTTTCAAGTTATGTTTTTCGGACTTGATTTTTTTTGTGGGAGTCCGGAGTTTCACTTGTAATTATTTGTCTGTAATTGTGTTACACATTTTTGTGTAATTGTGTTTTTTTCCTCATCCAGTCTCAGGGGTTATTGAAGTCCAGAAAATGCGATGGAAGCCGGTCAGTTGCAATCACATAACATAACATAACATAGTGATGTCGGCTCTNTTCATCTCACACATCCGTAACATGAATACCTCCGCATAGCACGCTAGATGTGTATAAGAGACAGAATAATAGGCTTAATATCATCGACAGAAATTTTTTGTCAGCTTCAATTTTAATTAGCGCGCTAAACACTAAGTTTTAGCAGGTTTTCCACCCATAAACTTTTCAAATAGAAACCGGTCATGAACTAATTAACAAAGAAACGGTTCATTCATCATACACTAGTGCGAGCATTGTCAGTGTAGTGAGGCGAGCTACTCTCTAAGTTATGAAGCCTTGCAAAAGGGGCTAAGACTTTGGGTAGAGCGCACTTGTCAGGTGTTCATGTCATGCACCGTCACAAAATACATGTCACCCTCAGTGACGCCCAATTGTCTTACGTCTTGTCATACGTAGCTTGCTACACTACGCGGGTATGCCATAGATCTCTTCAAGCTACCGAGTACCGACGAGTCAGTTGTAGGAGAGACTTCCGAGCGTTCACATTTTAGTCCTACGCTCCGACCCTCGATAAGCTTCTCTGTCGAGCAGGCCGATTCTATCCCTCTCATAGATGTATCCTCATAATGCCTATTGTGTATTCTAATAGTGAGTAAACTGTTCTGCATTAAAAGACTTTCACTGTCTGAATCACTCATTAATACAATCACTCTGCTATAGCGCAGTAATCGGGCGCCACTGTCCAAGTCCACTTTTCCGTGTGGCTGGATATTGTTTATCTTTGATTAAGACCTGAAGGTTCGGGATCTATTATTGTCTTGGCTCTGTCTCTTATACACATCTAGATGTGTATAAGAGACAGCCATTATACAGCGGATACTAAATATTTGCCGGAAAACCCCCAAAACTGAAGGTCCACCTGCACATGACAGCATTGGATATCTTCCAGAAACTACATTTTTAGTGATTAAGCATTCTGTAAAAGAGATAATGATGAAAAGAAAGATGCACTGAACTGTTCATCTTCTAACCTATTCATGCCCTAAAGTTCACGCACTGTAATTGATATATTAGCCTCATAGCACCAGTTCACAGTCACAACATTCTCAGATTGCATATGAGGCATCAACATACCTGTCCCAATTGTCTGGCAGAGTACCAAGATTGACGCACTAAGGAGGCGCGGGTACGATCCCAGCTCTGTGCGCCAGTTTCTGGTCAGAATCGGCGAGGCCGGTGTAGCAGTGAGTTGCGAGTTCGAGACCGCAAAATGCTGTGAATGTTCTGCGATGTTAAGAATCGGCGACAGGCCTACGGCCTAATAACGCTGAAACCGCTATATTATTATTATTATTATTATATAACACGCTAACCTGCGCTACGTTACTTCATCTCACTGATGACGATGCCTGCTCCGTGTTTTGTTGGGAGCGACTGGAGAGGCATCAGGCAAGGCTGCTATGGCGGCAGTTGCACACCCGGACATTTACGCTAGAATTAATGTGAGAGTCTTCTTTCATTAGAACGAAAAACGAAGATATATCAAGGGGTGACAAGTCGACCGATAAGATTCTTCCTTAGAGCTGACCAGTTAGCAGGTATGTAGTTGCATTCAGTTGCACTGAATCGGCTCGTAAAAAGTCGAGATTGGAGCGCCACTACTTATCTTTTATAACCTGATCACTGATCAAACTTTTAAGGATACAATGTAACACCGTCTTTCGACCTCGAATCGTGCAGGGACTCGGTTCGTACAGCGGCTGAACATTGATATGACTAGATACAGATATGACCAATTCTACATAAGTCACTCCAGCATTGTGAAATTTTCACGCTTGTGTTCAGGTTTCGTGCGTCGGGTGACACAGGTCGCTAACACTCCCTCTGTAACCCGCAATGCAATACGACAGCCTAATTTTTATATATTTCTGTAGACCCCTCGCAAGATGGGTTAGATACGCTTCGTTATATACGTAATTAGATTCACTGCGCTGAAATATGCGTTTGTTGTACGTGAATTCAGTATATGTTGCCGACTCAGTAAATAGTATCAGTAAAAGCAATACGTTGGTAAGAAGATATTCAGACTAAATCACTCACATCAGAGGAGCTAATGGAGGCAAACTTTCGAAAATATATTTTTAATCTCATAATAACATATGCGAGTAGTAGGGGAGGGAGAAGTAATTCCATAATAAATAATCAATTAACTTAATTATATTTTAAAAGCCGTATAAAATCTGACTTTTTCCGATGATATCTCTTTGTGAAAATTAATTTCATCCAATAAGGGTAGTTTTTACCCGTATCATAAATACATTGCCAAGATGGCCATCAGCTTGGGTTGCTGCTGCCATCGCCAGAGAATCGACCTCAGTCTTTGCTTATCAATTTCATGGACACAAAAATAGCAATGTTTAACAACGCCAGACTAACAGTGTCAATCAAACAGTAATTTTAGGAGGTAATTGGATAATAGTGGGCAAAATCAATGCAATTATTTGGACCATTACTTCTCTATTACTCACAGCTTACTTGTCGGTATGTCACATACTGCACCACATCGACACTTGAACGAATTTCTGGGACGAATTTCCATTGCAAGTTTTCCACGCGAAAGTTTGTCAAATCGAAGCCGATCAGGACCAGATTAAAAATTTAGATGTTTATTGAAATTACGCTGATACTAGCATCAACAGAACTTTTTTTATCCTCTTCGATTTAAATTTGCGAGCTAAAGGCTAAGTTTTACCTTGTTTTGAAGCATGAAATTTTCAAATAGAGACCGGTCTAGACCTAATTAACAACGATGCGATTCATTCACAATACACTCCTGCGAGCGTGCGCTGTCAGAATTATTTTTGTCTGCTTCGTCCTCATCCACCCTTCACTCCTCATCCACCATTCAATACCTCATCCACCCTTCACTCCTCATCCACCATTCAATACCTCATCCACCCTTCACTCCCCATACACTTTTTATGTTCGACAGAAGAAGGATGAATCAAATAAAAGAACTAGCAATCACTATTGCAGACTTGATCTTTATTATTATTTGATTTTAACATGGATTATTCTCAGCAAATTTTGGTACAATCTTATTTACTGGAGGCTCGTCTGTTTCGTTGAATCACGGGCCTTTCGTATGAGAACTTTAATATTGAGTTGCTGCACGTTATGCTGTCACGTTTCGGCACTGGTATTTTTTCGACACTGAAATTCTCTCTAAGAATGTGTATCATTTCTCATGAATTCTTCTTTATGAATTTCTCCTTATGAATTCCTTCCTGAACCTCGCAAAAAAAAACTCTGATAACAATGGCAACAAAAAATTTCTTTCCAAAAGAATCAGGTCAAAACTAGAAAAATGTGGATTTTTCCTTCGGTAAACATACATGAAATTTGAATGTTAAAATGTTTGTATTCAAAATCTTAGGAATTAATTCAATTTCTGCCCACGTCATAATTAAGATCTATGCTTGGGTTCAAATTTAATTCTATCGTTTATATCTTTCAAGTTCTGTTTATTTTTTGTGGCTTTCGGAGTTTCACTTGTAATTATTTGTGTGTAATTGTGTTATGCATTAATGTGTTATTGTGTAATTTCTTTGCCTCTCATCCAGGCCCTAAGATTATTTAAGTCCAAAAAAGGCTATGGAAGTGCGCCAATAATTTTCAACCACCGAACTGAACCAACGATCGTATTTTAGTATAAGATTTAAATTTAAATTGTGATAAGAGCTTTCTTATGTCGAAGGTTTGTAGTTTGGTTGTAATTGAAGCGCACTAGGTTGTACAATGTAGGAATGAACATTCATAGATCGAGAAGTGATAAAATCTACATAGGTCACTCTAGCAGATTATGAAGCTTCCAAGCCTCCATTATCGACGTCTGCGTGGGGGAACTCATTGAAGTATACAAATATACTCATGGCTTATACAAGGTCCCAGAAGGATTACTAGAATTTGAAACAAGAACCAACACCAGGGGCCACGGCTATAAACTAAAAAAATAGCGTTGGAACACATCCATGCGACAACATTTCTTACTATCTCAATCAATCGTCAGCTATAGAAAGATCTGGTTCCAAAGGCCGGATCCCTTGTGAATCAAGTCACGAAAAGTTCAAGAATCGGCAACAGGCCATGGGCCTATTTCTTCAACGCCGACACTTCTATTCTATTCTATTCTATCGTGTTATTATAATGCGTCTGCTCAGGTTTCATACGTTGATAAACACAAATTAAATTGATTCATAATGTGCTCCATGTAAATTGCTATGCTTAAAGTATATGATATGAGATTGGATTGAAAGCCTATTGTAAGATGAACTGATGAATTTGATGATGACGTATGTATTTACTGACGGAATAAACTGGTCGGTGTAAGTAACCTCAGTGAATGACGTTACTTTCTGTCTGGTGCATTGATTGTACTAGGCCTGCTCACCCATATCACAGAAATTAATACAGGCAAACCTTTGGAAACGAGTTTTTTAAACTGACAATAAATAGGTGTTTGGAAAAGTGATGAAGATTACATATTGGGATTCAATAGGTTTTTGTCATGTCGCCATCATGTAGATAATAGATGAACAATTTACTATATTACGTCTAAATTTTATGAACGAATAAAATTTAATTATTATAGATAGCATGTCTAGGTGAAAAGGAACTCCAATAAGGTGACTTTTTACCCCAAAACATGTACCTACCATGCATTTAAAATACGCTGTCAAGCTGGCCACCTGCTTTGGCTTCTGAACGTGTTGATTTCAGTACCTCAAACCAATCAGCAAATTAAGATAGTGCCCGGTACAATCAATATTTTCTACGTAATCAATTTAGAAATATATTCCAACAGTGACTAGTTTATTTTACCTCATAGGATACTGCTTTTAAAATGAGCTAGAACCGACAAACATCCTAAGGTTACAGTCATTTGGATGCATAAAACCAGGCAAAACTTTAATGATATGACTTCCATTTTTAAATAGGCTTACCTATTTTCTTCATGCAGGCTACACCTTGGCGTCGAGGCCTTGCTTTACACACACCCGCACCCGGTATTATTAACAAATTTCTGAGTAAACAAGATCAAGAAAGTGTTATGTAATGATTTATTTGTGGTGCAGAGAGAATTTGAGACTTCGTTACCAATAAAATCTTTATATTAGTTTTCCATCACTTACATCGATTAATATTCGTAATAAATAAATATAAAAACCATTTTTAAAAACTACGTTTTTCTGGTGGCTACAAACTAAAAAATGAAACAATTAAAAGAAAAACTTTTAAAAACCACGCTTTCTTAATGGACAAAAAAGAAAAACTTTACCTCTTACATAACATTAAAGTTAGGTAGAACGTTATGTGAGAATTAATGTTTTTTTCGCTCAGAAAACGTGGTTTTAAAAGTTTTTTTTTATTTGTTTTATTTCATTGTTTTTAGTTGTGTAACCACCGGAAAAACTTGGTTTTTAAAAATGGTTTTTATATTTATTTATTTTCTACTTTTTAGTTTAGAAATTTTAGTAATTCAAATCATTTTCCAGGGTTGGCAACTCTGGATGTTCGAAAGAAAGTCGGTTCCCAACCGTGAATATTTAGTTTTTTTGTTTAATTTTTTTTAATATAAAAAAAAACACATTTATAAATTATTACTTCTGATGATCGAATCTAGAATTGTTAGGCAGTATAAGCATGCATGCCATATTTCAAGTTTCTAGGATCTTCAGAAGTGCTATATATTAAGGTGTGAATTTTTGATGACAGACAGAGACGAAGCGAAGCTAAGAAAAACGTGGTAATAAAAACATGGTAATAAAGATAATTTTGAAAAAGATGGAGACAAACAGATTTCGTCTGCAAACTTCTGGTCAAAACATGAAAAATGAGAATTGTTCAAGCGGCAAACAAACATAAGACTTGAATGTTACTATGTTTGTATACAAAGTTTGAGGAATTAATTAAATTGCTGCCCACGTTGTAATTAAGATCGGTACGTGTCTTCGAATTTACTTCTATTGTTTGTATTTTTACAAGTTCTGTTTATTTCACAGTTGATTTTTTGTGGTCGTTCTGAGCTTCACTTGTAATTATTTCTGCGTAATTGTGTTTTCTTTACTTCTCATCTCGGCCCAGAGACTATTCTAGGCTGAAAAATGCCATGGAAGCCAGTCATTTATTACACAGAAGTGAACATACGATCGTATTTTATTTTAAATTTTCAACTCCGATTATAATTAGGGCTTTATTTGTTAAATCTTTGAAATTGAAGCGCAATAGGTTGTGCAATGTATCAACTATCAATGTACATTCATAGATCGAGATGTGATGCAATCTACATAAGTCACTTCAGAATTGTGTGATTATAACGCGTGTGTTCCGGTTTCAGGTGTCGGTTGACACGAATTGAATGGATCAAGATCATTGGTGTAATCGCTATGCCTAAATCGTCTCATGTGACATATTGTTGAAGGCCTGCTGCAAGATGGACAGATGTATGTGATGAAGATAACTGTATGTATTAAGAGATTAACCTGGTCAGTGTACGTAAGATCAGTGAATGAAGTTATCCCAGCACATAACGGCATGAGCAAAAGTTAATGAAAAGACTTTCTGACTGAATCACCCATGTCACAGAAGCTAATATAGGCACATCCTCGAGAAATAATTATTATTAAAGTCACAATAATGACTTTGAGGAATCATAGTTTATTATAATATTCATTATTATCATTATATAATAATAATAATAATGAATAAAGTCAAAATGGAAAAGTGATGTAAATTATCGGGATTCAATAGGTTGTAGAGACTCGAACTTATATCTCGCACTGGTCTTACTTGTGAATGTCGTAATTAATTTTATTAAACCTTCAAACTCGTTGATCATAAAATCTCTGTAACTATATTTAACTTAATTACCTTGAACTCACCTACTTATTTCGGATTTCATCAATTTCACTATTAAATAATTATGAAAATATTCAGTCGTTAAATCATCAATTCTCAAGCACGAATAATATTCGTGTAATTTCTGAATAATAAAAAGTTTAGCAAACGGCAAAAAATACTTTTATGTTTAAATCGTGCCATCAAATATTGTGAATTTTATTTAGAATGCCCAGTGGGTAACCATTCGCCAGTCACGCCCTAATTTTCTGGACCACGTCGTGTGGTGAACGTTTGCTAACGGGTAAGCTGCGAAGTTCTTCTCTAGAATTCGATTCGTATAATGTAATCCATATTTCACGGTGTACCTGTCAAAACTGAAGTATCGTTTACTCTTTAATAGTATTTTGATATAGTTTTATGCTGTCAATGCTATACTTCGTCATGTCTTTGTTCTAACGACCATTACTGATGCAGGTGTTGGTCGGCGCCATAATTCTTAAACCTTCAATAAGCGCGCTGAGTTTTACCGTCTTTACTTTCTACCTACATAATACATATTCAAATAATTAATTAGGGAAGAGTAACGGCCGCTTTAAAAACCTAACTCAAAATCCCAACCACCAGTAGAAAAACCGTCGCTTCGTCAAGGTTTTCTCTTGTTGCCATCATGTAGATTCCAAAATGAGCAGTTTATTCACTTACATGTACATTTTATACACGTATAAAATCTAATTTGCATAGATGACATGTTTAGGTGAAAACGAACTTTAATAAGGAGACTTCTTACCCGCATCAGTAATACAATGTCATGCTACTGCTAGCTATCAGCTCTGGCTGCTGAACTTGTCGATATCAGCACCTCTAATCAAGCAGCCAATTAAGATAGGAAACAGAACAATAACATTTTCTACGACCTACGTGCAGAAAGTTGTCCGAACAGTGACTAGTTTATTTAACCGCATGTGAGACAATATATAAGATGAGGAAGAACTAAGAAACATTCTCAGGTGACAGTAATTCGTATTCATCACAACAAAACAGGCATTCTGAAATAAAATAACTGGGGTGAGTTCCATATTGATATAGGCTTACCTATCTCTTCATAAAGGCGTGGCATTAGCTTCGATGCCTTGTTTTCGCACACCCTTTCTCCCGATATTTTTAACAAATTTCTAAATGAAGAATGCCATGAAAATGCATTGGCAAGGCTTAGCAGTGATGCAATAAAATTTGAGATTTCATAACGGATTAAAATCTGTATATTAGTTTTCCATGACTTGCACTGATTAATCTTCCAAATGAAAATAATTTTTGAAAAGATGGAAAAAAATCGTCCCGTAAGCATCTGGTCATAGCATGAAAATTGAGAATTGTTCCACCGGTAAATAAACATAGAACTAGAATGTTAGAATGTTTTTGTTCAAAGTTTGAGGTATTAAATCAATTTCTGCTCACGTTGTGATTAAGACCTGTACTTAAGTTCAAATTTATTTATGCAGTTTTTTAAGTTCTGTTTATTTAATGGTTGAAATTTTCTGTGGTCGTCCGGAGTTTCACTTGTAATTATTTGTGTGCAAATGTGTTACACATTTTTGTGCAATTGTGTTATTGTGTTTTTCTTTGCTTCTCATCCAGGCCCAGGGATTGTTCAAGGTCATAAAATGCTATGGAAGCCAGTCACCTGCAATCAAAGAACTGAACCAACGATCTTATATTTTTAAGTTTCAAACCCTGATTCTTACAGGGGCTTTTTCTTGTTAAAGGTTTGTTATTTGGTAGTAAGTTAAAGCGTACTAGTTTTAACATTGATATAACTAGATAAAGTCATCGAGATATGACTGATTCTTTCATAAGTCACTCCTGCATCGTGAGATTTTAACGCGTGTGTTCAGGTTTCATGCGTCGGGTGACACGGGTCGCTGATTGTCCCTCCTCTGCGCGAAGCCTGAAGCCCTAGCGCTATATATTTCTGTAGACCCCTCGCAAGATGGGGTTATGCGCTTGTTAATATGTCTTTTTTTTTTGCACAGGAATACGTGTTCGGTGTACGTAAAATCAGTGTATGAAGCTGATCCAGTAAATAGTATCTGTAAAAGCAATAAGTTGATAAGAAGTTTTTCAGACTAAACCATAGCATCACAGCAGCTGATAGAGTAAAACTGTCGAAAAAGATATTTCTAATCTCATAATAACATAGGTGAACGGAAAAGTATTTTCATCAGACTTTCGTTCATGTCGATTGGAAATAATCAGTCAAATTAATTACATTTTAAGAGCCATATAATATTTGACCTTCAGATGACAGCTCTAGGTGTAAATGAATTCCAATAAGGATAGTTTTACCCGTATCATATATACATTGCCAAGATGGCCATCAGCTTGGGTTGCTGCTGCCATCGCCAAAGATCGACTTCGGTCTTTGCTTATCAATTTCTTGGGCACAAAATAGCAATGTTTAACAACGCCATGTAAACAATGTCAATAAAACAATTTTATTGGGTAATTAGATAATTTTGGGCCAAATCAATGCAATTATTTGTACCATTACTTCCCTATCGCTGCCACGTTCCTTGCCAGTATGTCACTTATTCCACCATAACGACATTTTCGGAACATAACTCCCTTACTTGTTTTAGCAGTTACTGCGTCACTTCCGTGACGTCACTATAGCATGCCTATATAAGCTCTTCGAGCAGACCTTCAGTCAGTCATAGGCAGGAGGCGAGACGTACTAAGCCATCACCATGTAGTCCGCACGATCACGCCAGACTCCGGCGTCGAGTAGTCTCCGTCGTTAAAGTAACCATCTCAAATCTACCTTGTGTACTTATCACCCAGCTTCATTGTATAACTATCTAGTTCATAAATATATAACTAAGAAACTCGCCTCTCAATCAACCTGCCGCTTATCCGGACCTAGTTACAAATCCTTGGACCCTCAACTCTAATTAACCTAAGAAGATCTTCCGGTTATAAATAAATACTGAAGATATATTATAATTATATATTATCGAGCCAGTCAGTCCAAATCCCATCCGGACATAATCACTCAATTTAATTACATTTTAAGAGCCATATAAAATTTGACCTTCAGATGACATCTCTAAGTGTTAATTAATTAGTTTTATGAATTAGTCAATAAGGATAGTTTGCACCCGTATCATTAATACATTGCCAAGATGGCCACCAACTTGGGTTGCTGCTGCCATCGCCATAGGATAGACCTCTGTCTTTGCACAATTGCATTTGCACAAAAATAGCAATGTTTAACAACGCCATATAAACAATGTCAATAAAACAATTTTATTGGGTAATTAGATAATTTTGGGCCCAATCAATGCAATGATTTGTACCATTACTTCCCTATCGCTGCCACGTTCCTTGCTAGTATGTCACTTATTCCACCATAACGACATTTTCGGAACGAATTTCACATTTCGGCACTGGTATTTTTTCAACGATGGAAATCCCTTTAAGGTTGTGTATCATTTCTTTTGAATTCCTCCTTATTCCTTACGAAAATAACTCTGAAACAATAGAAAAAAAATTTTTCTTAGAATACGTATAAAAAATTTCCTTATTGGAATTCATTTTCTCCTAGAGATGTCATATTAAAAAGTCAGATTACATATAGCTTTGAAATGTAATTAAGTTGATTATTTCCAATTGACATGAACGCAAAAATAGTATATTGAAACCGATTCATCTACACTACTTCTCTGTTCACCTCTGTTGTTATGAGATTAACAATATCTTTTCGAAGGTTTGCATCTATTAGCTCCTATGATACGCGTTTTTAGTCGGAATATCTTCTTACTAACATATTGCTTTACAGATATTATTTATTGGTTCAACTTCCTTCACTGATTTTACGTACCCAAAATATCATTCTCTGCACATGAGTATAAAGAATTCACCAAGCACTATAGCCCTTCTTGCGGGGGTCTACAAAATTATTAACTACGAGAATAGACGAGGAGGACGAATCAGGAGGACACTTAACTTGACAACTCCTGTCCGCCGACGCATGAAACCTGAACACACGCCTGAAAATTTCTTAATACTGGGGTGACTTAGGTAGAATTGGGCATATCTCTATCTGGTTATATCAATGTTCATCGTAGTGCGCTTCAACTTACAACTAAACTACAAACCTTTAACAAGAAAAAAACCCTATCAGAATCAGAGTTGAAAACTATCAGAAAAGAGTTGTTAAACGATCGTTTGTTCGGTTCTTTGATTGCAAATGACAGGCTTCCGTAGCATTTTTTGGCCTCGAATAATCTCTGGGCCTGGATAAGAAGCAAAGAAAAACAAAATATAACTTAGTACTCACTGCAGTGAGTGACAGAAAGCGCATTTTCTCGTCGACGAAAACGTGGTCACGGACAGACAGACGGACATTACGAGCAAAATAGCGCCTTTTTTCCATAAATGAGGAAATGCGCTAACAATTACACATAAATGTGTAACACAATTACACACGAATAATTACAAATGAAACTAAGGACGACCACAAAAAAAAACAACTATGAAATAAACAGAACATGAAAAATACACAAACAATCGAATTAAATTTGAAAATTAAAAATGTTCCTTCCACAAGAATCAGGTCACATAAGGAAAAATTTGAATTTTTCCATTGGCAAACAAACATAAAACTTGAATGGTAAAATGTTTGTATTCAAAATCTGAGATATTAATCCAGTTTCTGCAAACTTCACAATTAAGATCTGTACTTGGCCACTTGGGTCAAATTTAATTTGATTAATTTTATTTTTAAAGTTATGTTTTTCAGACTTGATTTTTTCGTGGGAGTCCGGAGTTTCCCTTTTAATTATTTGTGTGTAATTGTGTTACACATTTTTGTGTAATTGTGTTGTGAACGATGAATATCGATCGTTCACTAATATTCATTATTCTATGCTATCATTTGTTCTCATATGCCTTTTTGTTCATTCTGGCGAAATTATTTTATTACGTCTGGCGAAGCTGTGCTTGTAACATTTAAGTCAGACCTGTAGCAGTGGGAACCACGTAGGACGAGGTCAGGTCTGAGCGGCTGTGGGTCGAGGTAGTCAGTCGTGTCCCGCCAGCCCTACAGTGAGGTTCTAGCCTTAACTCACCTCGCTCCGTTGCTCCACTAGAGATCTTGTGCCCTAGCGCTAGTTACTGTGGCTGTGCCATAAGTGTTTCTAGCAGCGTTATGTCTTTCGTGTTTGCTGTACTATTTTATTCAACGTGTTGCTTTTAAGTTTCCTTTACTGAAATAAAACTAAGTTTTACCGTGTTAGCCGAAGTTTTACTGAACGGAATCCTGGTGCAATAGAGTGCAATAAAGTGAACTTTTACAAGATAGTTGCCGGCGTTTGGCCGTGGACATCCTGACAAGATTAAAGGTAACGGCACACGTCCGGTGACAGTGTTATTGTGTTTTTTCCTCATCCAGTCTCACGGATTATTCAAGTCCAGAAAATGCGATGTAAGCAGGTCACTTGCAATCACATAACTGAACCAACGATCTTATCTTATTTTAAGTTTTAAACTCTGATTCTTACAGGGGCTTCTTCTTGTTAAAGGTTTGTTGTTTGGTTGTAATTTAAAGCGCACTAGGTTGAACATTGATATGACTTGATAGAGAAATGAGCAATTCTACATGAGTCACTCCATCATTGTGAGATTTTCACGCGTGTGTTCAGGTTTTATGCGTCGGCGGACACGGGTTGCTGCTTTTTCGCCCTGACTCCTGCGTCGTGCAGCGCCTAAAGCTTTATATTTTTATAGACCCCTCATATGACGGGCTAATCTGCGTGTTGATACCTTTTTATTCATGTGCATAAATACGTGTTAAGTGAGATCTCTACTTGGAAATGAATTCCAATAAGGATAGTTTTTACCCGTATCATAAATACATTACCAAGATGGCCATCAGCTTGGGTTGCTGCTGCCATCGCCAAAGACAGACTTCGGTCTTTGCTTATCAATTTCATGCCCACAAAAAATAGTAATGTTTAACAACGCAAGATAAACAATGCCGATAAAACAACAATTTTATTGGGTAATTAGATAACTTTGGGCCCAATCAATGCAATGATTTGTACCATTAATTCCTTATCGCTGCCATGTTTCTTGCCAGTATGTCACTTATTCCACCATAACGACATTTTCGGAACGAATTTCGCATTTCGGCACGGGTATTTGTTCAACGATGAAAATCCTTTTAAGGTTGTGCATCATTTCTTTTGAATTCCTCCTTATTCCTTACGAAAATATCTATGAAAACAATAGAAACAAAAATTTTTTTAGGATACAGGTAAAAACTATCCTTATTGGAATTCCTTTTTTCCTAGAGATGTCATATTAAAAAGTCAGGATTATATATAGCTTTTTAATATAATTAAGTTACTTGATTATTTCCAATCGACATGAACTCAAAAATAGTATATTGAAACCCATTCATCTGCAATACTTTTCCGTTCACCTATGTTGTTATGAAATTATAAATATTTTTTCTAAGGTTTGCATCTATTAGCTCCTGTGGTACCCGTTTTCATTCGGAATATCTTCTCACCAACATATTGATTCTACAGATATTATTTAATGGAGCAGCTTCGTTTACTGATTTTACGTACGGAAAACATTTCTTTATGAACATCAATATATATATCTCATCAAGTACACTAGCCCGTCTTGCGAGGGGTCTACAGAAATATAATTCGAACCACAGCGGCACGATGGATTGTAGACTTAACGAAACCATTGTCCGCCGACGCATGAAACCTGAACACGTCTGAAAATCTCTTAATACTGGAGTGACTTAGGTAGAATTGGGCATACCTCTATCTGGTCATATCAATGTTCATTGTAGTGCGCTTTAACCAGAGCTGGGCAGCGCTACTTGGAAATGTAGCGGCGCTACCGCTACCGCTACATGCTCTGAATGTAGCGGGCGCTACCGCTACCGCTACACCCACTAGATTGTAACGGGTGCTACCGCTACCGCTACAGTAAAATGTAGCGCGCTACATTAGCCGCTACAATAGCCAAAATTATTGGAAATCTCTAAATATTTATTGTTTCTATTGGGATTTACTCATTAACATTTAATGATAATAAAACATTTTTAAAACATATCAATGCAACTTTATTGTAATAAACCTAACCGAACTAGTATGGGTTACCCCAGGATTAGATAAAGTAAATAAAAGTTACAGTTATTTTTATGTTTTACCTTCCCTACATCATGCTACATGGATGTGAACTTTAATCTACCAATCTAAGAAATTATCCACATAAACATATAAAAATCAGTCTTTTTTAGTATATATATGTGGATTATTTTTGAGATTGGTAGATTAAAGTAGACATCCATGTAGGGAAGGTGAAACATAAAAAAAACTGTGTAATAATAACTGCTGTCTCTTATACACATCTAGATGTGTATAAGAGACAGGCTATATATAGTCACCAGGTTCACACACCAAGATACACAGGTTAGGTACACTTAACACGGCTATATATAGTCACCAGGTTCACACACCAAGATACACATGCACGAGCGAACACTTCACTGCGNGAATTTCGAGACCGACCGCGAGTCCGGCTGCAAATTTGTCCACGACGTAAATTTCTGGGACGAATTTCCATTGTATGTTTTCCACGCATAAGTTTGTCAAATCGAAACTGATCAGGACCAAAGTTAAAAAACGAGATATTTATTGAAATTACGCTAATAATAGGCTTAATATCATCGACAGAAATTTTTTTGTCAGCTTCAATTTTAATTAGCGCGCTAAACACTAAGTTTTAGCAGGTTTTCCACCCATAAACTTTTCAAATAGAAACCGGTCATGAACTAATTAACAAAGAAACGGTTCATTCATCATACACTATATATATAGTGCGAGCATTGTCAGTGTAGTGAGGCGAGCTACACTCTAAGTTATGAAGCCTTGCAAAAGGGGCTAAAACTTTGGGTAGAGCGCACTTGTCAGGTGTTCATGTCATGCACCGTCACAAAATACATGTCACCCTCAGTGACGCCCAATTGTCGTACGTCTTGTCATACGTAGCTTGCTACACTACGCGGGTATGCCATAGATCTCTTCAAGCTACCGAGTACCGACGAGTCAGTTGTAGGAGAGACCTCCGAGCGTTCACATTTTAGTCCTACGCTCCGACCCTCGATAAGCTTCTCTATCGAGCAGGCCGATTCTATCCCTCTCATAGATGTATCCTCATAATGCCTATTGTATATTCTAATAGTGAGTAAACTGTTCTGTATTAAAAGACTTTCACTGTCTGAATCACTCATTTATACAGTCACTCTGCTAGCGCAGTAATCGGGCGCCACTGTCCAAGTCCACTTTTCCGTGTGGCTGGATATTGTTTATCTTTGATTAAGACCTGAAGGTTCGGGATCTATTATTGTCTTGGCTATAGCAGGAGTGAAAGTCTTTTAATACAGAACAGTTTACTCCAGAGCAGACAAAATCCTCAGATACCAGAACNAACCTGCGCTACGTTACTTCATCGCACGCATCCGTAACATGAATACCTCCGCATAACACGCTAACCTGCGCTACGTTACTTCATCGCACGCATCCGTAACATGAATACCTCCGCATAACACGCTAACCTGCGCTACGCCACTTCATCTCACTGATGACGATGCCTGCTCCGTGTTTTGTTATGAGCGACTGGAGAGGCATCAGGCAAGGCTGCTATGGCGGCAGCTGCACACCCGGACATTTACGCTAGAATTAATGTGAAAGTCTTCTTTCATTAGAACGAAAAACGAAGATATATCAAGAGGTGATTCAGTTGCATTCAGAGGTTGCATTCAGTTGCACTGAATTGGCTCGTAAAAAGTCGAGATTGGAGCGCCATTACCTATCTTTTATAACCTGATCAGTGATCAAACTTTTAAGGATACAATGTAACACCGTCTTTCGACCTCGAATCGTGCAGGGACTCGGTTCGTACAGCGGTTGAACATTGATATGACTAGATACAGATATGACCAATTCTACATAAGTCACTCCAGCATTGTGAAATTTTCACGCTTGTGTTCAGGTTTCGTGCGTCGGGTGACACGGGTCGCTAACACTTCTTCCGTAACCCGCAATGCGGCAGCCTAATTTTTATATATTTCTGTAGACCCCTCGCAAGATGGGTTAGGTGCGCTTCGTTATATAATTAGATTCACTGCGCTGAAATATGCGCTTGTTGTACGTAAATTCAGTATATGTTGCCGACTCAGTTGTAAAAGAATCCCTGGGGCCGTATTATCAAAACTTCGTATGTAAGCAAAATCGACTTACGAGAGGCGTTGTTATGACAACGTAATACTAAAGGTGGAATTATAAAAACATTTGAGCGGGAAAAATTTGCGCAGGAAAAAAATTTAGGCTTTTAGCTAAGACTTGCGTACGAAAGTTTTGATAATGCCAAAATTAGGGTGTATTTACGTACCACAGAATTTTTTTGTCGTAAGTACAAAAAGTTACGAAGTTTTGATAATCCGGCCCCAGGACTCACTCCAGAGATCCAAGTGAAGCTTGGAAGATCCCAAATTACGGTCCCTGAGTTAGTCCAGCCAATTGGGTCCACAACCGCTCGAGAGTAGCCAAACCAAGCCAAGGGAGGTGACAGAAACGCAACAGATTCTTAAACATATACTTAAGGTTGGTAAACTAAGGGGAAGCCCCAGATGCCGGACGGGCTCCGAGATGCAGGTACGGCTCACGAGGCAGGTACGGCTCACGAGGCAGGTACGGCTCACGAGGCAGGTACGGCAGCTTTATCTATAAATGTAGCGGTAGCGCTGTAGCGGCAAAACCTCGTATCGCTACTTAAATATGTAGCGGGCTCTACCGCTACCGCTACATTGCCTTAAATGTAGAGCCGCTACTGCTACCACTACTGAAAATGTAGCGGCCGCTACATGTAGCGCGCTACTGCCCACATCTGGCTTTAACTTACACTAAACTACAAACCTTTAACAAAAAAAACCCTGTCATAATCAGAGTTGAAAACTATAAGAAAAGAATTGAAAAACGGTCGTTTGCTCAGTTCTTTGATTGCAAATGACTGGCTTCCAAAGCATTTTTTGGCCTTGAATAATCTCTGGGAAGTAAATGAATGGCCTTGAATAATCTCTGGAAATAATCTCTGGGAAGAAGTAAAGAAAAACACAATGACACAAAAATGCGGAACACAATTAAACACAAATAATTACAAGTGAAACTCGGGACGACCACAAAGAAATCAAATATGAAATAAACAGAACTTTAAAAATACACAAAGAATCGAATTGAATTTGAAATTTAAAAATTTCCTTCCACAAGAATCAGGTCACAAAAGGAAAATTTAATTTTTTCCATTGGCAAACAAACATAAAACTTGAATGTTAAAATGTTTGTATTCAAAATATGAGGAATTAATCCAATTTCTGCAAACTCCGCAATTAATTAAGATCTGGACCTGGCCACTTGGGTCAAATTTAATTTGATTATTTTTATTTTTAAAATTATGTTTTTCGGACTTGATTTTTTGTGAGAGTCTGGAGTTTCACTTGTAATTATTTGTGTGTAATTGTGTTACACATTTTTGTGTAATTGTGTTATTGTGTTTTTTCCTCATCCAGTCTCAGGGGTTATTCAAGCCCAGAAAATGCGATGGAAGCCGGTCAGTTGCAATCAAATAGCTGAACCAACGATCTTATCTTAAGTTTTAAACGCTGATTCTTACAGGGGCTTCTTCATGTTAAAGGTTTGTTGTTTGGTTGTAATTTAAAGCGCACTAGGTTGAACATTGATATGACTTGATAGAAAAATGACCAAATCTACATGAGTCATTCCATCATTGTGAGATTTTCACGCGTATGTTCAGGTTTTATGCGTCGGCGGACACGGGTTGCTGCTTTTTCGCCCTGACTCCTGCGTCGTGCAGCGCCTACAGCTTTATATTTTTATAGACCCCTCATATGACGGGCTAATGTGCGTGTTCATACCTTTTTATTCATGTGCATTAATACGTATATAGTGATATCTCTACTTGAAAGTGAATTCTAATAAGGATAGTTTTTACCCGTATCATAAATACATTGCCAAGATGGCCATCAGCTTGGGTTGCTGCTGCCATCGCCAAAGACCGACTTCGGTCCTTGCTTATCAGTTTCATGGCACAAAAATGGCAATGTTTAAGGGGACCGACTACCCTAAAATTTTCAATTTTGGAGTTTTCCGGTTTTTGAGCTCATCTTAAAGCTGAAATTCTGCTCTTTCCAATGGTCCACTGCCATCGCTGTACGCCAATATTTACGTTCATGACGTCTCTTTAAAGGGAAGCGGGCGGGAGAGTTCTTTAACTAATTAGATATAAAGTAATTAGCTGCTGAAATCTTTGAATATAGTTTCTACTTGAGTTGTGCTGCAGTTACATGCTTAGTCTCATCTTAAAGCTGACATTCTGAGCTTTCCAACGATACTACTGTGATCCATGTACGGCAATATTGACGCACACGGCCGGGCTTTAACGGGGGGCGGGGGTGGAGTTCCTTCAGTAAATAGACCTAAGAAAATTAGAGCGGCAAGACTACATATATTGGTGTATCTGGCATCTGAGCTCAGTTACCCTCCTAACTTTGTACGAAGAGGTGCGCTACAAGTTGCTGCTAGCATCCTTGAGTGGATTAAGCTACATAAGCCTGTAGTTTGGTATCCATGCTACATTGAGTGCCTATTTCTAGGCGCGCGGGACTTTGTCGCGCCGTCCTGAAAAGTTCAACTTATTGTCACGGAAAACCTATCTCCTCCTACAGTTTTCAAGCTACAGCAATGAGACATATACCATTCGATTCGTAAAGACCATACCTATCGAACTGAAGAGCACTTTTTTGAATTTCAGTCTGGTTCGTTTTTTATATGGGGGAGAAGGAGGGGGGAGGGTGGAAAAATGAGAAAAATTGGAACAACGCGCATAAAAAACTAAGGGGAAAATAAGAAAAGTGCTCATCAAATCGATAGGGATGGTCTTTACGAACCGAATGATACGTGTTTCGATGTTGTAGGATGATATTTGTAGGAGGAGATAGATTTTCTGAAGTACCCCTTTTTAGCCGTTTTCTATGAATTTCTCGTTTTCTATCAATTTTTTCGAAAAATTCATAGAGACAAAATGTTATTTTTTACATTTTACGTATGTATTTGAAGTTTCATGATGATCGGATAATAACTGTAGAAGTTTTTCCGGAGGGTAGTCGGTCCCCTTAACAACGCCAGATAAACAATGTCAATAAAACAATAATTTTATTGGGTAATTAGATAATTTTGGGCCAAATTAATGCAATGATTTGTACCATTAATTCCCCATCGCTGCCACGTTTCTCACTAATATGTCACTTATTCCACCACATCGACACTTGTGGAACAAATTTCTGACGTCTCGGACAAATTTACGGCCGGACTTGTGGCCGGTCTCCAAATTCAGTGATTCTGTACTTTGGAAGAAATGTCTTGATCACTGCGAATTTCGAATATCACGGACAAATTTACGGCGGCATTGATTTTGGAGACCTGCCGTAAATTTGTCCGAGACGTGAATTTCGGTCCATATCGCCATAGAACTCACGAATGGAGGCAAAATTTTAAAAATTATCACGAGTTAAAGCATCACCGTAAGGTCCTAATAAATACGTGTACCAAGTTTTATCGAGCTACGTTCATTCATTTGGGAGATATTCATTGATGGCTGAATTTGGAAACCGACCACGAGTCCGGCTGCAAATTTGTCCGAGACGTAAATTTCTGGGACGAATTTCCATAGTATGTTTTCCACGCATAAGTTTGTCAAATCGAAACTGATCATGACCAATGTTAAAAAACGAGACAGAATAGTAGCATCGACAGAAATTTTTTGCCAGCTTCGATATTAATTAGCGCGCTAAACACTAAGTTTATGCAGGTTTTCAACCCATAAACTTTTCAGATAGAAACCGGTCTTGAACTAATTAAAAAAGAAACGTTTCATTCATAATACACTCCTGCGAGCGTTGACAGAATTATTTCGTACGATTGTTTTCCATGTAGTGAGGCGAGCTACACGCTAAGTTATGAAGCCTTGCAAAAAGGGGCTAAAACATATCGTAGACCGCACTTCGTGAAAACTTTCAACTGCCTTGAGTTTAAAATATCCTAATTAATTAGTCAATTAGTCATTGCCTGAAACCTGAATTGTTGATGACAATATGAATCAATGACTAAATAACTTCTAAATTAATTTTAAATGTGGCCACTTTTGGCTTTTTTTAAGCTAAGTTGGCCTTTGTCTCTTGGCTCCATCTGGCTTCAAGCCGTCCGTATCTAGGCCGTGGGTCGAACCAACCCTCGGTCGAACGGCAACTTGTCGAAGGACGATAAATTTTGGAACAGAACTATGCTATCTGAAACCTAACCTCAGATGCGATGAACGAAAAATTACGTAATTTAACGATGCCCGGAAGTCAGATTCGATCCGCGGCCTGGTGGTGCACGGCAGGTGGTGGTCAAGGCCGGAGGAGGACAAAGCCGAGTGGTGCACGGCTGATTGGTGGATTTCCGGAGAGATCCAAGGCGTTCGATTCAGGGCTTATTGGTGCACAAAATTGGTGGTGCACGGCTGCGCTCCCCATCTGCCCCCTCTGTGGCGCACCAGTCTGCCGTCCGGGGTTTTAGTCCAACAAATGAACAGCTGTCTGAACACTTCTTCCTGAGAGAGAGTCAGCCGCGTTCATCTAGTAAACACTTATAGTGTCTTACGTCCTTGATTGTGTAAAAGCTAACTTGCAAGTAATCGTTTAGAATTAATAACAAACTGGGCCTGGGCTGTACTTCTATATATACCGAGACTCCGCGAGTATATAAACCAAGGGTACGTCCGGCACTAAGAACCCGGCTGGCTTTCTCGTCCCTCCTCTTTTTCTTCACGAGAAGAGGGCAAGAGGCTGTAGGCAGAAGTAGGTTTGTCACTGTTTGTGAGCCAGCCTAGGCAAGAATTTATTCATTATTTATTAATATTAATCTATTCAGTAACAATCGTGTTATTCGTGTAACACATCAATTATTATTCCTTTTCCTCTATACCTAAATTTATTATATTCTTTGTGCTATTAGTATTAGCCCATGTGCCATGGGCCTATTTCTTCAACGCTGACAGTGCCTGACACTTCTATTCTATGCCCAGTCAGTCAGAATTCTTGTATTGCTCAGCTTTATTCATAAAATTAATCATTGTATTTGCCATCAATATAAAAAAAAATTTCTTTATCTTTGTTTTGCTTTAAGCATTAATTATTGATTCCTATTTCCTTGTATTGTTAAACTATATTTTTATAAGCATTTCATTTGTCAATAACCCCAAATTATCTTGCTTTGTTCAACTTTAACTATCTGCTCTGTCATTGTAATTATTGTATCATATATTTATTCTATCCTAGCCTCTATTTCATGTTCTGTGTTTATAGTGTGATAACTGTGTTTAAATAAAGTACAGGGCTACAGGCACTATGTCAGAGTCTGAAACAGATGTCAGTGATATGCTTAATAGTGATAATGAGAACATCATGCTGGAAACACCATCAAAAGGCTCTACTGGCCCTTTTCTCCAGCCTGGAACAGGCCCTCACCCATTTTCAGACGATGACATTACTTGCTACCAACCACAACCCAGGGCATCTGAAGCCAACGCAACAGAATGAACAGATGGACCATGCGTCAGCTCAACCAAAGCTTCCCTTAACTACAGTGGGCGCAAACGACCAATTGCAACAGAATCCGAACAAGAATCAGATAGCTTCACCAGCCCACCTGCTACAAATAGACAAAAAGCCTATAGACCTGCAGAACCTATGCAGCGCAGCTCAAATCCTTTCCTACAAATGCAAGTGCTGAATCATCTGGAAACAAGTAACACTAACAACAGCACTGTAATAATTAAACAACTACCTCCCGATACAAAAAAAATCTCCCTGGATCCTATTTCAGTGGCAAAAGAATTGAAAAAAATAATCCAGGACTCCTCAATCAAAGATGTGCGAATCAACAGACAACAAAAGCCGCTAGTACATCATAGCAGTAGAATTTAATCCATCTGAAAAACAAGCACAAGAAACGCTTCTATCTGCAACCAAACTTGGAAACTGGCAAATAAAATGCTACAGACCATCAACAGATATGGGCAATTCATGCTCAGGAGTCATTGGCCCAGTGGGCCTGGATGTCAATTTGGAGGAGCTTTTGGACTTGCAGAGACAGTCCTGCAGAATAGCCAAGATCACTCGACTACCAAAATTTTCTGGAATGGTAAAGGAGGACTCCCTGGTCCTGAAACTTGACTTTGAGGGAAACCAGATTCCAGATAAAGTCCTCTTTGATTTTATCTCGTACTAAGTAAGAATGTACAATCCCCCACCTCTCCGATGCTACAGATGCCAACGACCCAGGCACCTCGCCAGCGGATGCACTGCACCTGAGCGCTGTCTACTGTGCGCAGGAGGCCACTCTAAAGATGTGTGCACCTCATCAACACACAAGTGTGCAAACTGTGGTGAACCTCTCATTGCCAGTAATAGAGAATGCTGATACAACATCCAGGCAAAGGCAATAGACACTCTGAGTCCTGAGAAGAGATGGCATGTCTTATGACTCAGCTAGAAGGCAAACAAACTTGATGCTAACAAACCATTAACCAATAAGAAACACTAACAAGAGTCTGAACAATCAAGTAGCAAAAAGCTTGCCTCAACCAAGTGCACTGAAAGAAACACCTTTCCAGACAACCTCAGTCCAAGCAGATGTGCACAGATCCCAGGGCTCATACTTCAGCAGCTTGCCCTGCCAACAAGGTACACCAACATTAGATAAGACCTACAGCCAAGTGTCCCAGTCCTCTAGGAGTAACAACCCAAACCATAGCCTCAACCAGCCAGCCTCTGAACAGCCGCCAATGATTGACGCAATAGAGACTTTAACAAACTTCATAAAAAATGAGATCCAGAAAGTCAGCATATCAATCTGCAAATTTTTAAAAGAAATTATTCTCACAGATTTCTCCAAGGAGAACAGGAAGGAAAAAGAACTGCTCACCATCAGTGCCACTAGGAAACATTTTGGTAACAGCATTGCTGAAGCCCTGCTAGAAGAGCTGCATCTGAGGAACATTACTGCTGCAGAGACTGCCATAACAAAAGATGCCCCTGTGATAGAAGCTTGCAATTTCACCCAGCCTGGCTCATCTGACCTGCTCATAGAGAATCACAAGAAAAAAAAGGGTACCCTAAACTGAAATTGCCTAAGAGTGCACCCTCATCCAAAGTAGAAGAATTGCAATCTGCTCAGGAGAGACAAATAAAATCAACCAGGATCACAAAAAAAAAGAAAACTTGAATGGCTCCCAACAATTTAAACTTCATACAGTGAACCAATGAATCAGAATCTCAACTTGAAATCTACTTCCTGAACTGCAATGGCCTCGAGGGTAAAGTGTCTGAGCTCAAGATATATATGTACACTAGGAAGCCTGACCTGGTTTGCTTATGCAAAACGTGGCTAAAGAAAAATGAACCTAAATTCCTTGGTTACCAGTGCACATAGAACCAGAGAAAATATGGGCTCTCTGGTTCTATGGGCACATAGAACCAGAGAAAAGGAGGGCTAGGAATTTTAATCAGGGAAGATGTCACATTTGAGCCAAAGCAATTGAACCCTTTCCAGACTGGCTCACTGGAATGCCAGGCCATCCAGATATATGCCAATTCTGGTAGGGTTAGCATACTGAATGCTTATAATCCTTGCAAAAACATCTCGGTACAAGAGCTGCAGCACTATACTAGTCAGCTGGGAAACAGCTTTATTCTTGTTGGGGACTTCAATGGACATTCGCTGCTATGGGACTCTCGCAACCGATCCAACTTCACAGGCAGAAGCATTGAAAGATTGCTGGACTTGCACAACCATATACTGCTCAATGACCCGGACACACCCACCTACATTGACAACCGCACAGGGTCAACCTCATGCCTTGATCTCTGCATAGCAACACACAATTTGGGCATCAAAGGAGAGCTGCACCGGGGTGTTGATATAGGAAGTGACCACTTCCCCTTGGAAATCACCTTTGGCTTTGGATGTACAAAGCGTAGCATGAGCCCACAACAAAATTAGGCTTTAAAGAGTGCTGACTGGAAAAAGTGGACCTCATTGTTTCTCCAAGTTAGTGAATCCTCGGATAAAACAATGAATCCCCTAGATGTGGAAACCCTGGGAGCGCAGCCGTGCACCACCAATTTTGTGCACCAATAAGCCTTGAATCGAACGCCTTGGATCTCTCTGGAAGCTAAGGTGACAGGTGATTTCATACCAGGCTCAGCTTTATCATCTCTTCAATAGAAATATTTTAAGGGGAGCATCTAGGGTAAAATGTATCTTGGCTATTTACATATGGAACGCTCTGAAATTTGGTACACATATGTAAAATAGAAATCGATCCTCCTAGGATTTTCAAGGTACAACATCGAGACACATATCATTCAATGCATAAAGACCATATCTATAAAACACTCTGCGTTTTTGGAAATTCTCATTTTTATGGGTTTGGGGGCATTGTTTGTAAATTTTTTCGATTTTACCCAAACCCCCCCCACCAGTTTTTTTAGTGGGTTTTATTCCCTTTTAGTGGAATAAAATCCAAACTATAATGAAATTAGAAAAACTCCTACAGCGATTTGTAGATCTTTTTTTGTGCATCGAATGGTATATGTCTCATTGTTGTAGCTTAAAAACTCTAGGAGGAGATAGGATAGGTTTGCCATGAGAGAGGTTTTCATGTTTTCAAACTTTTCAGTAGAGGCAAAAAACCATGGCGGCATGGCGCGCTATGTAAAGGCATGTAACGTAACAGTCATAGCTTAGATACCGGAAGTAAGCACTATCTCATTTCAAAGTCAGTCAGCGGTTCGTAGGACAACTACATCAACCCCTTTCCGCATGATGGCTGAGTGATAACTGAGCTGCAGGTCCAGTGATAGCCATTTTATATGGCTTTGCCATAATTATTCCCATAGACTTTTGTGAAGGAACCCCACCACCCTCCCCCCTTTCAGGATCTGTCCTGAATGCATAAATCAACGTTCAGAGATTATTCTAGTACCGTTCAATGCGGTAGAAAGTAAGCTTTAAGATGACCTTAAAAACTGGAAAAGCCGAAAATTTAGATTTTTAGGGTAGACGCTCCCCTTAAGCAAAATCCCAGAGTTAAGAAATAAGGGCAAAGAAGGAACTGTTTTCTTAAATCTCTTGTTTGAAACTATTCCCAACGCTCATTAGTCATAGATGGTAGACATAAGACTTAGTTAGGCTAATAGGTTTTGTTTTGCCTGGTTAGCACTTAGTCTGTTAGTCATAATGTATTTAAGGCAGTAGTGAGTAGTGTAGATATGGGCATGTGGCATTTACACTGCCAGTCTGACAGTTGTCATGTAGATAATTTACAAAGTGGCTGAGTTATATATATGTATAAAACTATAAATATATATATTGATGAATTCAACTGGCTTGGTGATACCTTTGACAACAACATCAAGCTCCAGACTATGCAAAATAATGGACCCTGCAAAAAGTGAAAGTTCTCCAAAAAGCCAATGTACCTAATCTGTATGTTTTGCTTCAAAGAAGGTTGTAGACTCCTTCATTATTTGGACTACATTGGAGTTATTGGACTAACAACCACAACATTGAGACTGTCTCACCTGCCACCTACAGTCTGGAGGACAGGGCAACAACCCTTGAGACAAGTTCACAAGACCATTGCTCACACTGTGCTGGAGGAATCCACCAGCATCATCATTACGCAGTGGCTCCCAATTTTGACCGATCAACAATTGCTGGCAAACTCCAGCTATCTGTTTTCAAACTACCAAAATTGTTTTACCTTTGAGATAGTTTTCAGTCATTTTTCTATTAAAATTTTCTTGATGTATCATATTTTATATATACCAAAATTTCATTGTTCAATGCTTCTATTAACTTGAAAAAATTCACTATTCAGGTCAATTCAACCTTCAAACTACTGGATTTGTCAGAACCATGAGACTGTTTTTAGAGTCATTTTTGGTGTTAAATTCTTGATTATCTGCATATTTTTGTGATTTTGTAATTATTTCAAACAATTTGATTTTTGAGTAGTATCCTATTTACATGATTTTATACTTATGTTGAACCAAATTCCATCACTCAATGAATCTTGTAACTTGATAATGAGTGATTGATACATTCAAAACGTTGTTAGGGAAATAAAAATGTTCATCTGTACTCTGATTTTCAATTTACCAGTGTCAATGAAAAATGTTGTTTGATCTATTGAAAAAACTAATAAGAAAATTGTTGATAAAAAAATTCTCTGGTCTTCAATGAAACCTGCTTAGAGGAACAACTTTTGCCAACCTATTCTAGTATAAATCTAGGTATATATAGGTATATTTTCCATGTATATATTTTTTACTTGCTCTTTCTGGTATTCTGATGATTAATTTTTATTTATTTTTTCAGTACTGCCACAAAATCTCCAGGACCCAAATCTAGATGGAAGAACGCAGCTAACATTGCCATTTAATTGGCTACTAGGAAGAATGGCTTCCAGTAGAGAGCAGGAGGACTACTGGGGGGAGAGTGACACAGCTCCTGCAGCATTGGACAATTTTTTTGATGAGAATGTCAGATTTTAACCTATAACATGATACTTATTTATTCACTTATTTTCAATTCAAAATTGAAAAAGCAAATTTAATTTTTGTGACTCATTGTGAGCCTTTGAGATAGAATTGGGTATTTTCTCTGTTTTATATATCTCCATTAGTGCTCAATTCTAATTTATATTTAAATTCTACCATCAGAACCATCACTGACTGACACATGACTTGCCCTTACACTAATATTTTCTGCAGCCAGTGGAAACAATTTAGGATAGAGAGTTGACTGCAAGCATTCTAATAACACTCTAAGCTTATCAATTATTCTGTATTGCGTTTGAAAAAATGAGAGTATTTATTTCTTATCGATATTGAATGTGTTTCATTGAAATGTGATGGTAAGCCAAGTGAAGTTGCAACATTTGTCATTCATGGTAATGATTGCAGTCTCAATGAACAAGTTAGATTTCCTTCTAGCATTTCACTAGTGGTCTATTCTTTACATTTCTTTGATAAATATCTTGTAAATTGAACTGTGTAGGTATATGTCTGAATTAGCTAATGTATTTTTTTTAATTCCATTAACAACATGAATTACCTACTATTTTTCTCACTGATAAAAACTTGGGTAGTAACTGATTTTAAAATTGTGTTTTTGCAAGGCAAGGCTAAAATAACAGAAATTCATACATGTAATTCTGAAGTTATAGTGAAACTATTACTAAGAAAAATCCTGTCTTAAGGTAATTATATAAAGAAATGTGTAAAGATCATACAACTGGAATGCCCTTAGTTGAAAATCACTTTTCTATGCATTCATCAAAGCATTGAACATCTATTATAAAATAACTCTGTACTCTTTTCACAGAGTACTGTAAGCTGGAGAGGGGCAAGTGAGTCAGGCGATTACCTTGTGGACTGGAGCAAGCGTGTGAAGCCCACCAAGACTGTGCCTGCTGTTCAAGGGACAGTTGTCAGTCCTGATATCAGCAGCACCTCCTATGTCAGTCCTGATGTCAGCTGTAACCTCAGTGACAGCATACTTGACAATATCACAACTGACAACCTCTCCAGCTCTAGTATTAGTGAAGGTAAGCTATCATTATTTTATAGGTTGATGTCAAATCTGTACTGTGTTTTATCTGTCTGAAATATTAGGAGTGAGCTGCATTGTATCTTGTCTCTCTCAGTACAGAACTCCTAAAATTCATTCCTAATGTTTAGAAAGTTTTAAAAGTGTCCTCTAATCTGAACAATGATTAATTCTTCTGTTTTAGACTTCAGTAATGATCTTTGGCACCATTTTCTCACATAATGAGGTGATGCATATAGTACTTCTGCAAATTGTTGTATGAGTTGTTGTTGATACTTCATTTACTAGGATTGGCATTGTATTTTGACTCCAATTCTATTCTTCATATTTCTTTTTGCTGAATTTTAAGTATACCTATTCCTTTGAAAATTCATTTTCTCTGAATTTAATGGCTGATTAACATGCAATCAACATCATTTGCAAAGGATTGGTATTCTATTCATGCAAAATTTTTGTAATAGAAACTAATGTCCAAGGCCCATACTTTCAAAAAAAGTTAAGAGATCATAAGTTCATTGGCCAATCATTGACGGCCTTTCAAGCAGAATCCACCAATCATAGACTAGAAAATAGAGCGTAAGTACTTACGTTCACTTAGTAGCGAATTTTGAAACTAATGTCCAGGTACTGTAGCCCAGCCCAGAGGTGTGGGGCGCAGTCTGGGATCTCTGGGGGAGAAGCTCCAGGACTGGAAGCCTCCGAGCGTCAAGAAGTGGAGCCACGCAGGTGCTGTGCTCTGTCAAGTGCCCTATTATTATTAGCAAAATATTTACTATGGAGTGTATATGACTTGTGAAAGCATTTGAAATTATTTAGGTATTATATGTGTTTATATTTTTTATAACTTCTGTAAATGTTGATTCTATGAAGCTTAACTCCCGTCTATTATTGATGATGGGATTTTTTGTATCGGAGCAACTGATTCCAGTAACAAACGTTATGCAGCTGACAGACCAGTTTCCTTCTCCTGAATAGTTGAATATCTTTTCACATATAATTGTGAAATAATTTTGATGCCAATAATATAATTGTCATTAATTGCGTCACATGAAGACTGATATGCACATGGGTGTGCTTATCAGACTGATGAAGACTGATGGGCGCATGGGGGTGCTTTACATTCTTTTGTACAACTGAATGTTTCTTCACATGTAATTGTAGAATAGTTATTGATGCCAATAATATACCGTAATTGTCATTAATTGTGTCACATTAATACTGAAATGCATATGCACATGGGTGTGGATACTTTCCATTCTTTTGCACAACTGTATGTTGCTATCATGTTATTGTAGAATAGTTATTGATGCCAATAATATAATTGTCATTAATTGTGTCACGTGTAGACTGATACGAGCAGAGGTGAGCAGGAGTGGTAGAGCGATGCAGCGGCTGCAGCGCACTGGAGCAACAGGTGGCGCAGCTCAGCAACCAGCTGCAGGTGACATGCGCGCTCTTATATAACTCTGCATGTTTTAATAATAATAATGATTGCCTTTGCTAGTGATAAGCTTGTTTGCTAGGATTTTTGACGGCATAAGAACATGATTATTGATTATAATTAACTTGGTTTGCCTTAAATTTGTTTTCCTTAGCATTGATCAAATTTGACCATTTTTTATCGAATAATGAGCTTATCAGTATTTGTCATTCATTTCCAATGATCAATGTAAATTTAATGAGAAAACTAATTAGTTGTGCATTTTGACAAACTATTGAGTGAATTGTTGCCCTGAGACACATTAAGAATATCGTACATTCTAAGAATATCGTACATTCTGCCACAGTATGATTAAATCCGTTTTCTGCTCACGTCGTTCTCGCGTAGCCTCGTGGCCGTTGCCGTGTCGGCTGCCGTCTATGCGCTATGCTCAAAATCCCTCCTTAAAAAATGATTTACAAGCCTTTTTTCAGGCGTCGTTTTCGCGTAGCCACGTGGCCGTGCCCGTGGCGGCCGCCGTCCACGCGATGTGCACGGGGCAGCCGTACGCCCTTCACTGCTACAGGAGCCTCAGTGACAAGCGGGAGCTGCTGGCCGCAGCCCTGCGAGCCTCCCACACCAGCACCATCATAGCCGTCCTGGTCTTCTGCAGGAACACTCTCAGCAGGCAGCTGTTCCTGCAGGTACTGCTGAGTGTTCTGCAGGAACACTCTCAGCAGGCCGCTGTTCCTGCAGGTACTGCTGAGTGTTCTGCAGGAACACTCTCAGCAGGCCGCTGTTCCTGCAGGTACTGCTGAGTGTTCTGCAGGAACACTCTCAGCAGGCCGCTGTTCATGCAGATAGGTACTTCAGACCTGTAAGCGACCGGTGAATTGAAAGATTAAATTAAAGTTGTAACATATTATTCAATTTATTTAGCTATTGAGAAAGAAAACACCAAATTAGTTATTTCTTACCGATATAATACTGACCGATATAAGTCACAATATTGATTAGAGTTATTACATGTTAAAATAATTTTTAGCTGAAGAGTGAGCTATTAAATATTTCCTGCTGCTCCTTGTTCAGTCCTGATATATAGAATGCATTATGGGTCAATGCGTTATTCGTCAGTGCATTATGCATCAATGCAGTATGCGTCTATCTATGCCTAGAACTTGCAGGTTGCTACAATTTATGATGCTTGGTGATTACTTTTTCAACGCCAGGTGATTACTTTTTCATTTGGAGTCAAATTAGTCAAGTCCTATTGAGCTTTTTTTTCATGCGAGCTCATCAGCAATTCGTAATATGAATCTGATTAAATAACCTACTCCAGTAATGTGAAAGATTCATTAACCTACACCAGTAATATGAATACGATTCATTAACCTACACCAGTAATATGAATACGATTTACTAACCTACACCAGTATTGCGCTATTCCTTCAGATGAGAGTAGCTTTCAATCTTACAGACCGAAAAGCCTTCCGTCTGCTGAAATGAAATGAATTTGTTTGATTTTTTTTTTTCAACAGCAAGCAACAAGGTACTATGCAAGCTCAACATTAAATTGGAAAAATTTATTTTATTAAATCTGTTTGGTGGCTGAAGGATTATTAGTTTAATTATTATTGACAGTAATGTCAGTGTTGGCTCTATTTCATTTCATCTGTTTTTAAGGCTAAATTGTTACGAATTATTATTGACAGTGTTGAACTGAACCATGTCGGCCATTACAGGAGCTGCAGAGCAGCGCTGTGGCAGCGCAGAGCTACTTGGGCTACCTCAAGCAACGCCGGCAGGTCATTCCTTATATCATTAAATTGCATTAAATCTTTAGTTCACCCAGAATTTAGATGCAAAGAAAACATTTGGTTAATTAACCATATCTCTCAGATGGCCATCGTGCTTCACTGTTAAAATTCTTCATCATAAACTGGTTGCAGTGTAATGAAAATTCAACTTATTTATCAGTAAAAAGCATTAAGCCATATCTTGTCCCTTCATGAGATAACAGCAACTCTTCAACAGGCGTTTATATTTGAATAACAATGAGAAAGAAGCTCTGAAATGAAAGTTTTGATTTAATCCATATTTAAATTTTCTGGTTATCTAACTCAGTGTTATTTTATGTGGGTCGTCTCACGCATCTGCCAGCAATGTAACTGGGGTCATAGTATCAAGAATAGTTTAAAGTTTGCAATTCCTTTGGCCAATCACTGACCGCCTTTTAAGGGAAACCTACCCATCAGAGTTGATACATTAACCGCTATGTATACTTCCTACTGCTACGTGTACGTAAGCAAGTCTGAGTCCCTGGGGCCATACTTTCAAAAGTCGCTAAGTGAACGTAAGTACTTACGCTCTATTTTCTTGTCTGTGATTGTTGGATTTTGCTTGAAAGGCCGTCAATGATTGGCTGATGAACCTACGATCTCTTAACTTTTTTTGAAAGTATAGGCTCTGGACACTTTATTAGGATTTTAATGTAATATTTTACGTTTGTGCAGTACAGAGAGGCCATGGAGCTTCTCCAGGACCTGGGGCGCCACGAAGAGGCCGCCTTGCTGCGCTATCGTCAGTGTCTCGCAATCACCGACCACGCCAAGAAGACTGCAGCCCTCAGAACCCTGACCTCATCTTCCCTCTCCTCCCCCGCCCTCACGCACTACAAGACACTCATCAACGACCAAATAGATCTTCTGGAGCGACAAAAATCCATAGATGAAGAGGATTCGAAGAGCAGCAGTAATGCTTTATTCAAAGAATATCCACGTGCGTCAAGTGTGTATGACAAGCCCCTGCTGACGACGCTGTACTACTGCGCCATGTACCACTGGACCAACAGTGGCAGTCACTGCGCCCCTGCAGCCTTCAGGAGCGCGTACAGACTTACGGAGCGGCAGTTCCTGTGGGCGGTGGTGCGGGGCAGGGCGAGAGTCAAGCATTACTTCCTGCCTGAGCAACTGCCCACTCTGCTCACCACCAGGGTGAGTGGTGCCCATGTGGTCCTGCTCGCTCAAACCCACACACTCAGTCCCGCACCCTCAGTCCCGCACCCTCAGTCCCACACCCTCACTCCCACTACCCTCACTCCCACACCCTCACTCCCACTACCCTCACTCCCACTACCTCACTATCACTAACACCCTCACTCCCACACCCTCACTCCCACACCCTCACTCCCACACCCTCACTCCCACTACCCTCACTCCCACTACCCTCACTCCCACTACCCTCACTCCCACACTCTCAGTCCCACAACCTCAGTCCCACTCACCCAGTCATGAGCCTGGCCCACTCACACCTCTAAAAGTTGGCTTGACTAGTTGGCTCTTTTCTTCTACGACTTACCCTTGTTATTTTTAGTACTACAGGAGACGAGACAACTTTCCAAAAGACAAAAAAATTCAAACTGTTTGATGCATCAAAATATTTTTTTATATTTCTCGACCTTGCACAAATTAATAATCATAATCAACAGGAAATCATTCATTGGGGATTACAGGAATGATACCAGAATATGTTCTCTCAAATCCTATATTGTTGTTGAATAATAACTGTGAAGAAACAGGGTGGGCTCTGACAGTTGCAAGAGCTGTCGATCATCCGTGATGACACTATTATTATGATCATTTATAAGCTTATGAAAATGAAATATTTGTAGCAATAATGAACATTCGTGTGTGATTATGAGCAACAGGCGTGGTGAATATCAAAGCTTAAATAATAGATAATTTGTTATTAATATGAATGGTTTGCGTGAACATGGGTGATGGATCTTGTAGTTTATTATTTTTAATTGATGCATATAAATGATTAAGCATCGGTTTGGGTTCTAGTAGCCTAATATCCATATTAATATAAAAGATTGGGAACATAGACCTGTAAAAACTTGATGAAGAAAAATTATTTTAATATGTATTGGTATTATGAATAAAAGTATCTAATAACTTGTTAAAGAAAAATCATTTAAATAGTTAATGATTGTAAATGTATGAGCACCTGTAAAAACTTGATTAAGAAAATTAATTTTAATTTGTTATGGTAGTACGAATGAAAGTATCTAATAACTTATTAAAGCAAAATAATTTAAATAGCTAATGTATGAGCAGACGGGCGGGATGCTGGGCAGCCTGAGCGGGGCGCTGAGCGCCGTGAGCAGCTCCCTGGCAGGAGCGCCGCGCCCCTCGCTGCCCCTCGACCGCCTGCTGGACGCCC
The DNA here is from genome assembly GCF_000764305.2 of Hyalella azteca. Taxonomy (NCBI): domain Eukaryota; kingdom Metazoa; phylum Arthropoda; class Malacostraca; order Amphipoda; family Hyalellidae; genus Hyalella; species Hyalella azteca. The sequence continues at coordinate 104,425 of NW_025942561.1, forward strand.
TGCACGCCGCTAGCGCCCCCCACGCCGTGAGGAAGGGGGAGGGGGGGTTTGGTCAACTGCATTTTCTTCTATAACTTCACTGCACTGTCTTTGGTCAAATTCACTGCACTGTCTTTGGTCAAATTCACTGCACTGTCTTTGGTCAAATTCACTGCACTGTCTTTGGTCAAATTCACTGCGCTGTCTTTGGTCAAATTCACTGCGCTGTCTTTGGTTAAATTCACTGCGCTGTCTTTG
>NW_025942561.1:105583-204327 GCF_000764305.2 Hyalella azteca
GTACCATCACTGCGTCTCACTGCACATGTACCATCACTGCGTCTCACTGCACATGTACCATCACTGCGTCTCACTGCACATGTGCCATCACTGCGTCTCACTGCACATGTACCATCACTGCGTCTCACTGCACATGTCATGTACCATCACTGCGTCTCACTGCACATGTGGTCATGTACCATCACTGCGTCTCACTGTACATGTATCATCACTGCGTCTCACTGCGCAGGTGCTGGCTGCGTATCTCTCCCTCGTAGAGCCCCGGGAGCTGCGACTGCGTCTGGCGCAGCACTACGACGTTCGCTCTGCGGTTGTCGAGGTATCGGTTTATCTTACTTATTCTATGAATTATTAATAATAAAATTATTAACTCATAAAAATTTTTATATAAAGGAATGATAATTCTTCTTTTGTCACAGCTCCCATTTTATGTTATGCATAAGATCTTCATCGAGGAGCATTTCTAAGTTTATTTCTTTTATATTCATTTATTGAGTGTGCATTTCTTTATTAAATAAGCTAAAAATTTTCAATGTCATTCACTGCCTTAATGGAAGTTTACGATGCTTATTAGTTAATTAAAGCAACATGTATGTGTAATGACAGTAAATATACGTGACGGCAGTAAAATGACGTGATGGCAGTAATATACGTGATGGCAGTAATATACGTGATGGCAGTAATATAGGTACTGTACATGCTGTCTCTTATACACATCTAGATGTGTATAAGAGACAGGTNGCAGTAATATACTTGATGGCAGTAATGTACGTGATGGCAGTAATATACTTGATGGCAGTAATATACGTGATGGCAGGCGCTGGTGGCACTCAAGGACAAGGCAGGTCTGCAGCGCTACATGGAGCAGCTGCCACCAGGCTCCGCTGAATATGTCAAGGCTGACGCCGCCCTCAAGGTGACGAACTTGCCCTCGGACTAGAGACTGTTTTCTTCTGTTAGTCTTTTTATTTTTAGACCTACTTTATCTGAGGGTCTGAAATGAACACTTCTTTTTTAAATCATTTTTTTAAATTCTATCCTGGATCTGAGGGTCTTTAATGAACACTTCATTCTTAGACCTGCATTATCTGAGGGTCTGTAATGAACACTTCATTTTTAGATCTACGTTATCTGAGGGTCTTTAATGTACACTTCATTTGTAAACCTATACCATCTGAGTGTCAAGATTTATACAGTTTAACTTTGAGACTTCTTCCACTTCGCCGGCCTGAAAGTGATTTTATTTTGTTATCTTCCCATTCACGATAACCCTAATGATTTTGATTTTTAAAATAATTCTAAATTTTTATAAGTTAGTTTGAAGTTTTGTCCGAAATTATTATCTTTGTGGCAACTTGAAGTTCCTTTCATGCCTTGCAGACTGGACGCTGGAAGTGAGGCTACCTGGCCGCGGTATAAAAATCAACCTCGATTATTTCGAAATTTACGACGTAAGAAAGTTTTTGGAGTAAAGCGAAAAAATTAGTCAACACATTTTTTTAATTTCTTTAATTCTTGAGCCAAATTCCTTGCCGATTTCAAAGAATTCAATTAACTATTTACATTCACTGCACTCAATTCTAGAGGAAACCAAATGACTAATTGTGATCTATGTATGAAATTTTCACCAATAATTCTACGAATACCGTGTGGTTTATATTATTATATTATATTGTTATATTCTACTTTATTAAATTGATTCTTCATTAGAGAAAAATGACTAAGGAATCGTTTCCTGCGTTCAAATGTGCCCTCCTTCTGTTATTTAAATTCATCTGGTGTGTTGATGAGATTTTGCTAAGTATTATTTTCGTCTTCTTATATGTATGGCCCCTCAAGGGGGACTTCTGACGTGTGGCTGTGCTCGTCAGAAGTCTTATGGGATTTCGCGCTCCTAGGGGGATTGTTTCTGTGCGCCCCACCGCTGAGCTCGCGGTGTCTGACTGCAGATCTCAGTTGTGGGGTTAAGTTATTATGTAGGTAGGATTCCTTACATTTCCCTTCACTGTCTCTCTCGTGCGGGCGGCCGACGTCCCGTGTAAGCGACCTCTTGTTCGAGTGTCTTCTTTTCTGTTGCTTTTCACCTGTTCCTCCTTGTCACTTCGTCTCTTTGAGATGCTAACGCTGCTTCTTTCGAGCCAGCTTCAGCGGGCTGGACAATTGAGACCTTCCGCCCCTTGTGGCTGATGAATAATTGAGACCTTCCACCTCTATGGTGATGTTCATCTTGACTTTCGGTGCGAGATAGCTAAATAGCTGAAGCGCTAGTAAACATTTGGCCACTAAACTAACTTATATGTATGGCTTTGGTGAAAATGTGACACTCTCAATTGCTTTTGCTTATGGAAATTCTAAGACAATATTGTTATTATCTTAAATAATTATATTATATCAATTAATGGTTTAGGAGCTCGCGGAAGCCACGCATTGAGAGAAAACTAGGAAGACAATCTTCATGCTCATGTCTCTTTTGAAGCTCAGGGGCTTTTTTTGTTACTGGAAGTAACGTTTCATGCTCCAATGGAAATTTTGTTTTAATATTTAGTCAGCTAAATGTTGTCTCTACATTCATCTCATTGAAGGTCGAGTCTTTAGTTCATTAGCGTCAAATTCAACTAGTTCAGTGTGCACCGAGTTCTTTACGCGTAGGTATATATAATCACAAATAATGATATTGTATTGCAGAAAATTTTGTATCTGTTGAATGCACGTTTGAAAAATACATAAATATGAAATGTGGACCTTGAATGCGACTTTTCCTTATTGTGATAGGTATGTGTTAGTGTTACGTATTAATAAATGAGCTTTTACAAGACAATATATTGGACCAATCACGTATTATTCTAGTACTAAGTAGCGTATGTGCACAGTAATTCTTATCATTTAATGTAAAAAGTGTCCTTGATGCTTGTCAGCTTACGATGCCCAAATAGCCGCACTTTCCATATCGACAAACTGTGACCTACTTGGTTCCATCTATAATTCTTAAAAAATGCTTTACATTGTAATTATTTCCCAGTCATTATACTTATTTGCCCTATCTCAGGTCTTATGTTGGGAATTGTAAAATCAAAGATAAAGTAACTGCTGTTCACTTTATCTTCATTTCTAATGTTTCGGAGGCCAGCTTAATCGTCGACTCAAAAATTCTTTATTACAATTGAAAGTGATGTTAAAGCTTGAATGAACAATTTAAATACAAGGTGCATTTTCTCTTGTGTCAACATTTTCTACGTCAACTTCTATTCTGGCTTAGCGGAGTAAACTCGTCATAAATTTGAAGTTCAAGCAATCAAATGATATTAATAGTGTAGTATTCCAACGATGTTTATGTATATAGATTATCGCTTATCTGCGATACTGCTGAGTGAAATAGTCTAGGCATTGAAGTTGTTCAGTCGATAGATGATTCTATAATTTATTTTTATCTTCTATTAAGCCTCAATATTGCATCATATCATGAGCCTTAAAAAGCGAATCTTGCATCCTTTACATTATTATTATTATTATTATTATTATTAATCGTTTTCTCAACAAACGGCTCGTTGAATTTGACGATTGTAAAATCGCAAGTGCAAAGAAATTTTTCTAATTACTTTGTGTATTGCATTCAAGTGACATGACGCCCACAACAGACGCCCAGACATGAAACTAGAAAATGATGTACCACGTACAGAGAGTTTCCGGTAGGGTGGTGAGACCACTAAACGGAGAAAAATGCCTGATTTACATTTTTAACTGTAAAAAATTGTACTTTAACTTACTCTAAACGATAAAAGAATAGTATAGCACTGTGCTCACCTCGTGCATCCGTCCATCTCAGCAAGACGTCCTGGTCTAAACATTGGTTTACAATCCATCAATGTCTGAGTTCAGGCTCAAGCACATTATGTTAACAAATTTCAATGTTCATTCTTCGAAAAGCTGAAATTCAAATAATTGCTAGTACTCGACATCCAGATGTCCTGATGGTCGATTGTTGGCGTTTAAATGGAATTAATGTCACTATATGGGCAAATAACGTGGCGTAGGTACAAGTGTAAGCGTTTCAATCGAATTGATGTTCATGACACGCAGATGTTCTCACGGTCAAGTGTTGGCAATTTGCACACTAAAACAGTTCCTGGCCCTCAGTTCCGTATTGTCACGGTAATTATCTTCAACTCCTCCCCTGCCACGAAATGCTAAACAACCACCTGGCTGTGCTGACTAGTACTAGTAACCGAGGTTCTGAGATTCAGATTTTTTTCCATTTGTAACAGACCTGCATTTCTTACGAAGTCGATTTTTTCGGTACATATTTTGGTTTATGTAGCCAAAGCTCATTAACTTTCTAGATTGTATATTTTGAAATTCTGGTATGGCAATATCTGCTAGAATAAGTTAATTGCGGACACGCATCTCCGCCAACCACTTTTCCTCTGTCCGCTGCCAGTGTCGCTTTACATGTACAGCCTTCCTACTTCATATTGTTTTTAGCGCATTTTCTCATTTATGGAAAAAATGCACTATTGTGCTCGCCATGTCCGTCTGTCTGTCTGTCTGTCCGTCCGTCCCGTCCGTGACCAAGTTTTCGTCAACGAGAAAATGCGCTCTCTGTCACTCACTGCAGTGAGTACTGAGTTATATTTTTTGTGTATTTGCTTGTGTAAATTTTCTTGTGGTTATATATTTGTCGTAACCTTGCCAGAGATTCTGTTATGTATTCATTTAACATATTTTGTGTAGATTTATTCAATAATTGCTACTGATTTATTCCTTCACTTATAAATAATGAAGCGAAATTAGTATACAATTATTGAACCTCCCTTTTTATTTATTAAGATTATTGAAGCTCCCTCCCTTTAACAGCTCAGCACGTCAGGAGGTATAATTAGTGATGAACCGTTCTAGGCGTATCGTCCTTTGAGCAAGGCGTTACTGAGTGAACATTTTCTCGGTAATTGATTTGTGAACTATTTTAGGAAACTAGCGTTTTGACTCCGATTGTGAACTTGCGAGTGATCAAAGCGCATAATTGTTGCGCGTCCAGTGTAAGCGGCTCGTCTTGGGAGAACTGGAGCTGCTGATGGTGAGTTTATGATTTTTTTCTTTTTAAACTTAGAAAAATAGAGAATTAATTGTACTATTTAGCTTGATTTAAAAACTTTTGTTAACTCAGGTGCTGAGTTCCTAACTGCATCGAGTGTTCTGAGGGCAGAGAATGACCTGCTCATTGAAATATTAACGTTCACTGAGAACGGGACTTGGAAACCTTCCGCCTTCTGTGGGCGATGAGCAAATTTTAATTAAAATAATTTGCAATAAATGAGGCCTTCCATCTTACTGGTGATGTTTATTTTTGACTCCTGGTGTGAAATCGCTTAACCCTACAGCGGTCGCGTGGATTACAAATGTAATCTATGCTTACGAAACTCGAACGTAACGAAACCGACCGAAAGCCCTACCAATTTGGTCAGTTTTTCCAAGACACGATTATGGGGTTGATGCTGAAGCGCTGGTAAATTGTGTGACCATTGAACTCGGTAACTTAAAGAATGTATTATTTAGTAAAGTTAGTTATTTCAGTTTTATTTGGTAATTTTGGCATTACGGAAACTTCAGCAATTGTGGCTTCGCAGTCGAGGCTCGGCGGGTGCAAATGAGATTTAAGACGACAGCAGGTCAAGGCGATATCGTCATTAGTCATCACCAGCCTGCTTCCATTCTGAATTAGTCTTAATATTTGCTTTAGGAATGTTAAATTGTCTACCAACAATTTCATGATTTTCCAAGCCAACATAATTAATCTTATAGAATTTTAATTCGCCGACGCTAATAATATTATATCAACGTGTGTTGTGCATTTGAGGTATTCGATCTCGATTACTGTTACCAGTCGGGAGCAGATTGCCTTCGACTGGCCATTTTAAAAAGTTTGATATGATAAATAAGGCTACGTGCAGTGACTGTAACGTTGGTGTTATGGTCATTTATTTCAGTGATATTTGATATCAAACGATATCACTCGGGGCGGGAAGATTTGCGTCTGCCCAAGTTGGATGCGGAATTGAACGACGATCTAACTACATAGTACGAAAATGCATTTGATTATTCTTGGACCTCATCTGGCTCATCACGACTATTAAAAAAAACGCTTAAAAATTATGACGTGTAGGAATTTCAGACACTATTGTTATGAATAATTTTAATAACGTACAAGCGTGAAAAAATCACATCATTGGTGCGGAATAAAGCAGCTGACGTCTTTCTTGTCAGCCGTCTCCACGAAAGTTTGAGCTAATTAAGGTTCTTCTTGATAAGCTCCGCCTGTTTGTGCAACATAGCGAGAATGTCTCTCTGCCACTCGCTCTTTGAGAGTTCGCTCGTGCATCTGAGCTCGTACACGTATGGTTTCTTCGGAGATCTTTCCTCGAGCCTGAAAGAGGCTCTGTGAACTGGCTGCGGACCAAAGGTCATTTGGTCAAGCCACAAAACCTGCACGTATTCGTACTGAGGAATTTTAGGTCTTGTGAACAGAATAGCCTTTTCAAAGAGGATGACGTAGTAATCTTGATTGCTTCTCAGGCTGCGGCACCGAACTTTGCTCTCGAGGGTGCCGGTGCGGACGATGTCGCCCGTCTTGTAAAAGTCCAGATGGCAGTTGGTTATGGCGGAATGTAGGATGGTCACCCTTGAGTCCTCAACGCAGTTCATCAGAATGCCTAAGTGTCCGCGCAGTTTGTCATGGTACCTCGCTATGCATGAGAGACTGAAAAGCCATTCAATGAAGTATGAGAGATGATGAAATGGACTCACGTATTGAGTTAAGCCCTCGTCTGTTTCCATTACAAGCGTCAAGCTTGAGCGAACTTCAATGAACTCGATGAACAAGGGTGGAATGTTAGGCAAGTTTCCCATGATGCTCACGAGGATTTTTTCTGGACGCTTTTCATAATCTGCTCGCAATTGTGGAATGAAGACGCTCTTGTAGAACCGTCGTAACTTCCTGAGGACTGATCCCAGCAGCGGAGGTGGCGCAAGAGCCTCGTGGTCCAGCAAGACATCGAGCCTCGAGACGAAACTGTCCACTTGAAACATGAAGCTGCTGAATATCTCATCGTCACCGACGCTGCTTGGTCTGCTACTGTTGTGGATTTTGTTCAGCTTTATGTTCTTGTCGGTGACTTTGTTTTGTTTGACGATATCGACCGCTGCTTTGAGTGCTGGACTCAAGTTCCATAATGAAAGAGGAAGGAATCGATTGTGTTTTGTGTTCCTGCGGATGATTTTCTGCAGATCAGAGTTGAGGATGATGGCTTTGTAAGAGGGTAAGTTTCTCTGTTGCCAAGAATGAAAATGCGTTATCCAATTGTTTTTATCAGATGTTAGATTAGCTTTAAATTTCAGCACAGTTGTGTCTGACTGAAACGTAGGATGTACCTTAACTTCAATTTCCAACCCTCCGATGTCATTGACTTCAGTGACTTGCTCGCTGCGGTAGTGCTGCTTGTACACTCTGTACTCGTGATTGTCTTCACTGATAACCATGATACTGTCGAATAGAATTACGTAAACGTGCTTCGGGAAAAGATCGCCATCGTAGTGAAGGGCCCCAGCGTAGCTTATGAGTCCGGCCAGTCGAAGCTCCACCGGACACTTCTGCAGGTCGCAGATGTTCATTTCTGTGTTGGCTTCGTTCTTGAGGTTATTGAGGTACGACACGGCATCCTGCAGCTTACTCTCAGTCTCGTCCACGAAATTATTGAGGAAGGATTGCAGGTACTGAGAATAGGAGTTCAGGCGATGAAAAGGCCTCATGATATTCGAAGAAAATTGTTGGAAGTTTTCACTGAAGTATGAGGAGTGTGATTTGATTTCTTTTTGCAGGTCGCGTGCTAATATCGAGTACCTCTTGTAAGTTGAGAAATCTTCCGTTTTAAATGCATCCGCTACGGCGCTCAAATCATCGCCACTGAGATCAAGAATTTTTTCATTAAGTTTGAGTTGGAGCTCGTGCATGATTTTGACTTCCTTTATGGCAAGATCGAACCGTTGACGAATTCCATCCGGTGTCCTCGACCTCATCTCCTCGTAGTTTTCTTGAAGACTCTCCAGAACTGCCGTGTAGTCTCGCATGTCACGTTTTAGGTTCTGTAGAGACTGAAGTATTCTGACAGAATTTTTCTGTTTGCAGTTGTTGTTTGTTTCTCGTCTGCCGTCATGCGAGTCACCACTATCTAATGCGTCTCCACTTGAGTCCATTGCATGGCAAGCAAGAAGGGGGTTGATGTAACCCGATGGCTCATCGTCGTTCTCCCATATGAAGTCTTTATCAAGACTAGACATGGCGCGAGGTTTCATCCCGTCATTGCTTGTGTGCGGCTGAGAGGTTGAAGACAATCTGATTTTGTCTTCGCTCACGAGCACTGAGTCGGCAAGAGTGCTGAGGTCGCTTGGTAGTCCACGTACTGAGGTGTCCCTGAGAATGGCACGAATTATTTATTATTCGCCGAAATGACTGTCAAACGATAAATAAGTAATCAATCTTCCAATGCCAGAGCTATTTTTATGTTTAAGATTCTCCAACCTGATGTCATTTTGATTTTGTGATGTATTTTTCAAGTTGGAACGGTATATTTATTGCACGCGTAATGTATTTCTCCCGCAGCGGATCGTGAAGAGTTTACCTGAGAAAGGAGAGACGTAAAACTTTGTCCACCAACCACGACTCTTTGTCTTGCGAATGTTTCTTCGACTCCTGCAGAGTGAGGAAATATAAGGACATGATATAAAACATATAACTGTATAAGACATTTTTTGCATGTCATCTCGCGTGAAACGATCCTAATCAAATCCTCGGTAAAATCACAACTATGCATTAATATGAGAAATATTATATAGTTTCTGTGTATGCCACTTGTATTACAGAAATTGTTTGTGAACAATTGCAAATAATAATTATAAAATATCATTATTACTGATTATGTTAATAGTTGGTAATTATTAAATAGTATTTACAAACGCTCACTATACATAAGAGACTAGAGTGAAAGTATTTGCTCACCGATTTATCACGGCTATTCCACCCAACGACAGACGAGACCGAAGACAGCCTGGAGGCATAACGCCTTGCGCGGGACATGCGAGGTGACGATGGCATTCCTGAATCTGTACTACTTGAAAATTTTATTTGCGACTTGTCAGTCACAAATTTGTCTCCTGCGTTACAATCGTCCAAAGAAGCAGGTAAGTCAGCCAAAGAATCGCATGGAACCGGAGCTTCGTTGGACAGCAAGTTCGATGTCGAAACACCTTCATCAAGTTTTCTGAGAACAACTTTATCTCGGCTGCGGTCACTGGCTCGAGTCGAAGAAGAACTCGAGAACGAGCCAATCCTTGGGCTGGCGTCGGCATCGGAACTGCTGCTACTTTTATTACGACTGAGTTGACAATCTTTAGAACGATAGCTCCCTCTTCCCCATTGAAATGAACCTGCTAATTCACTTGAAGAATATTTGAAAGCTTCGTTATCATAAGACTGATGAACTTCCGAACTGGTATTGGACACGATCGAGAGTCTTTGATGTGTTCCATCAATTTTAACGGGGAAGTGCTGAAATGTCGGCTCGGTGTAAGTATCAATAGGTGGTAGGTCAGGCAAGGCACTTCTGAGAACATGCAGGTGCTTCACTGACGAGTTGATGGCTTCATGGAAATCTCCGGACAAAAGCTGTCTGCCATACGCGTACCGCATCGACGTTGGATCAGAAGACATGGCTTGAGACGCTAAAACAAAAACCGCTGACTTCTCTAATGCTCCTTCCCTTGACGACATCGAACGGAAAAAGGACGGAGGTCTGGGAGGAGGCCCCATCGGGCAGGGATGTGAATCGTCTGAAGAAGAATTTTGTCTTGACACGGAGGGCTTTGGCGGTAAATTGGGAGGCGCATTCTGGTGAATTCTAAATGATAAATTAGGGTCTGAAAAATTGGTTTTGTCGGTGGGGGAATGTACTTCAACATCATCGGGTATTGCAGATGAAACGCAATTTCTGTCCCGCATTGACCGGCAACGTTTTTGGACGCGAGGCGGAGGAAGAGTGTGCGTTTTCAAGTTGCAAGAATTTTCAACTTTTGCAGAACTTGAGGCAAGCTGCTTAATTGGGAGTGTCCTTTCTGCCGTATTATAATTCCCTTTAACAATTAAACTACCGCCTCTTCTTGGAGGCAAAGGAGGAGCATCTTCTAAAACAATGCAAGCGTCTTCTAGATTCAAACTTCCACCTCTTCTCTCCTGAATTTTCAAACAATCTAACTGCAAGGACTGCCTCTTTTTGTGCATATGCGTTGATTTCGGAGGCAGTGGTGGGGCTTTGCTAGTAGACTCCATTGTATTTTGGTCTATGACGTCATGAAACATGGGATGTATTTTGGCTTCTTTCAGTGTGTCCTCATGTGAAGCGATAATAGGTCCACTATTTTGATTTCCACCAAAATCCAGTTCATTCGAATTCGAGCTATTCGGTCGTTGCATGGACAGCGTTTGCGACAAGAGTACTGACGGAATAATGCAAGCCTCACGAACGGCGAGGTTATCATCAAAGAGTATCTGGGACTGATCTTCGCTGGCGTTTTTTGAACTTTCAAGCTGTCGCAAACTTTCTTCTTCTCTTCTCGATTCATCAGTCCTCTTGCTTGAAGATCTTGATAGTAAATGTTCTATTAATTTTTCTGTTGGATCGTTATTTTCTTTAATTTTACTCGCCGGGTGTTTTAGTTCAAAATCGGGTCCAATATAGACAGTATCGCAAAATTCTTCAAACTTTTCTCTCTCAGTTGGACTCATGAGTTCTACATGGTCGACTGCCGAGCCATACTCTTTCGTTTTCTTCAATTGTTTTGTGATCTCGATTAAATTTGTAAATTCAGCGCCCATATCCAGCTTTGAGAGACGAGTGCTTGAGTGAAATGAAAGTTTATGTTCACGTGTTTGGTCTGTCGTATAAATTCTCGTATCATGGAGGTCTGGTAAACTCTGAAAATTGGTTTTCCTATTCGTGATGCTGAAACACTGATGTCTGAAATTGAAAGAAACATCTGGATGAAAACCATTAACATCTTTTGTCGGAGATAAAGACGATAATTTAGGTACTAGATCAGAATCATTGAGCCTCAACGAATATTCCTCCGTTGAATTATTAATCATCACATTATCGGACAGTGATGTTGGCGGTGAAAGCGAAAAAGTCTGATCAGACCGTTCATGCTCAGTTCCACTATCTGATGATGATGCGACTGACGATGTTTTGTCACGTAACTTCTCTTTTACAGGAGTTATGTTTTCTGAATCGTCGAGGAATGCATCCAAATTTAACGATGTATTTGATGTTACATCTACGATTGCACTCTCATAATTGATGTTCACTCTTGGTCCCAGAGATGATCTCGAATCAGAGAAAACATTTCCGCTCTCTGCACCATATGACGAACTTTCGATCAATTCGAGACGGGAACACGCACCGTGACCGGTGTTATCAAAAACAGGAGGAGGAGACGTCGGTAATGGCGGAGGCTCGTCATCAGATGAACTTGATTCTGGCATCTGGATGAAACCTACCGGATTGCTGCCAGTCTCTGCCGTGTTCCTGCTGACCGGAATAACATCGTTGATATCATGGTCACTTGATACGTTCTCGACCCTTTTCTCGTCGCGGTCATTTTCTACGTTCTCGTCCTCTTTCTCGTACTGATCGCTTTGCATGCTTTTGACTCCTTTGTCGTTGTGCTTGTTTTCTACGTTCTCGTCCTCTTTCTTGTACTGATCGCTTTCTATGCTTTTGATTCCTTTCTCGTTGTGCTTGTTTTCTACGTTCTCGTCCTCTTTCTCGTACTGATCGCTTTCTATGCTTTTGACTCTTTTCTCGTTGTGCTTGTTTTCTACGTTCTCGTCCTCTTTCTCGTACTGATCGCTTTCTATGCTTTTGACTCCTTTCTCGTTGTGCTTGTTTTTTACGTTCTCTTCTCCTTTTTCGCCGTGATCTTTCACTACGTTCTCATCCCTTTCCTTGTCATGATCGTTTTCTAGGCTCCTGACCATTCTCACGTCGTCTTTGTTTTCTGGGTTTTCGTCCCTTATCTCGTCGTGATTTTTTTCTCGGTTCTCGCTCCCTTTCTCATTGTAATCTTTTTCTAGGTTCTCGTTCTCTTTCTCGTTGTGGCTGTTTTCTAGGTTCTTATTCTCTTTCTCGTTGTGGCTGTTTTCTAGGTTCCCGCTCCCTTTCTCGTCGTCGTGGTCGTTGAAGTTTCTAGGCAATAGTAAATTCAGTCCCGACAGACGAGTGTCTCTTCGTTCCGACCTCTTCCTCCTTGGGTGAGATCTTTGACGAGCCGAAAACGGTTTAGGATCCTGATTCGCAAGGTCATTTAGAGAAAACGAAAAACTTCTCATATTCATACTCTTTTCGATCACAGTATTATCTAATACTTCGTTGTTGGAATTAGTAGGATTCTCTTCAACAGTTGACTGGTCGTCATCATTGAGAACTTTAGAGGTATCGAACACTTCACAGGCGTCATCCCTGTCTTCAGAATTGGCTTTCGATTCATTCCGACTTGAATTATTTGCACTACTAAACGAACATGTCACGACCTCCAACCCAGTGTCTTCTTGAAGTTCTTCACTATCTGAACGTCCAGCCATTTCATTTCACAAAAGTTAAACAAAGTTGAACAAACGATATCTTAATTAAAAATATACTTATTAATAATGAATAGACTGTTTGACTAGTTAAATTTGTGCAGCCCTAATGTATGTTCATCTGTTAGCCGTAGTCCTTGACATTGTAGCAGCTATTGGTCACAGAGGCTGTTATTGTGTGTACGGTTGTCGTGCAAGGCATTATTTACCAGCAATCCTGGAAAATAAGAAGAGATATAGTTAAGAAAATGACGTAAGAATATGAGTATAAATTATGGGTATAAAATACGTATGGGTATTAATTATGGGTACATATATCACCCTATGTGTATAAGTTCGTTGTCACGAAAACTGAGTGCGTTCGCCAAATGCTGACGGACGTTAACTGCTCATATACAAATTCAAGCCAAACTGTGTCAGGATGACACACACAATTGCGTCATAATTTGGACACTGTTTTACTCATTTCTGTGAGTGCACATATGGCTGCTGTGGTACGCTCTTTGATGTCTCTGTTATCACGTGCGTAGAGCAAAGATTTATATCTCTGTTGGAGGTGCAGAGATTTTCTCGAGTAATGTTAAGACTTACAATAAATTATTCGTGTAAATTCCATTCATCAGCTGAACAATTGGACTTACCTGAGGGTGGTCACTTTATAATCGGAAGCTTTAGTCACGCGGTTAAGCTTAAATCTAATCATATCTACTGATAAGATTATCAATGAATTCTTGCGTTGACATTTTTTTCCGCCGACATGACACGAGTTTTAAGTTTTTAAATTAATCGACATGTTTGAATTCATCTACCATGAAGACAATTTTGTGTTTCGAGCATTTTTTTCTATGTATATTCAAAAATTTTGAATCATTTGATCGTTTTGTTTTATTTTAAATTCAAATTCATATTTTAAAATTTCACATTCTCCAATGCAATTAAAATTTTTTGGATTATTTTAAGAAAGATTCTCCATAAATTATGCACTTCTGCATTGAAGTTTGTCTCTGACACGCGGTGCGAGTGAGTTGGCTGTATAATAAATAGTTTAAAATGCTTCCAGTCCTTACTGGACACCATGCTATTATTAGCCAAAGAAATGGGTAATGTTTATTACTCTTATGATATATATTACAATTTGCATAGACGAAAACATCAAATAATATACTTACCATGCATTAGGAGTAGTCAGGCTACTGCGTTGTAAACTTGTTTGGTCAAGCGTGCGCCGCCATGATGACATTTCACTAGCACGAACTTTCTAGCAATTAGGTGTTGTTTTTCGGTGAAAAGTTTACTTTAATTATAAATAAGAAAACTAAAATTTTAGCTTGACTGCAATATCGAATGCATCACCTGAAATAATGGAAATTCAAGAAAGATTTTAGACATAGGATCTTCAGTTCACAATTCATTTGGTTCCAGTGATAGGGTAACGAAAATATCTGTTAGGCATTGAGGATCCAATTTACACATAAGAAGTCGTTAAAAACAAACTTCACAAATCACTTTCAAAATTTATCTCCGAATCGAAATAGCTTTCATTTTTATTTGCAACTTGTAAGACGACCTCGGCAGTTTTTGCACCTATCAAGATTTATTGCTTAAGATTTTACATCATACAGTTTTTTCTAGCCTAAACAATAAAATTTGCAATGACATGAACGGTAAGTCTCGTTAACTTAAGGCCTTTAAATACACGCCTGATGCGAGCATTGAGAAGGGTTAATGTAACTGTAAACTCATCATCACAGTTTATACAAATCGGGTGAATTAAATGATTCCACCGTTGTTGAATGAATGAAATTATTCGCTATTCAATTTCATTACATTGAATTATTCTATGATGTGTGAGTGCTGAAGTAGCTGGCAGTTGGAGTCTTGCAGCTACTAAACTCCATTGGAGGCCCTTAATAATGCTGGAAGAGTTTTAATATCATTCTCAAGATCTTGTTATAAGAAAAAAAGTATTTTTTATTCGTTGGAACAGTTAATATGAAGCAAAAATTGCTGACCAGGCACAAGATCGGATTTACTCAAAGTAGCCTCATCATGCGTATCCTCCACCTGCAGTGTGCCTCGACGACAGTTTTGTGATGATATTTTCGATAACATGAGCTAAAAGTTGCGTGCTGCACTCATCTGCAAGTTAATTTTCTGCAAAGATTGAAGCCCTTCACTCTGCATTATGGCCTAGCAGCACGCGGCTTTGCTCTATCAGTATCCTTCGTTATTCATATCACGTAAACGCAGTGAACGTGGTAAAAATATTAATGTCATATGAGACCGCATATTCAGGCCATCGCGGGGTTTTGCTGAGAACAACTTCATTTCTCTTGCATGAATGACTAGAGAGAATTTCGTTCTTAACCAAGCGGGCAACTGATAAATTTTTATTGAATCTTACCAATTGTCGGTATCTGAATTTCAAATCTTCCCCTTCAAGTCAATGTTTTTGTACAGTTTTTGTGAGGCACAACTGGAAACTAGATTTCGATCATCAGATCAACACAAAGTAGTAATTTTTTACCCCGAATTCAAGATGGAACCTTTATGGCTACGACAAATTCAGATAAGATTTTTCTTAATTGCACTGAGAATAATAATTTATTAATTGTTGCATAGGCGTGTTGCATTTAGTGTTACATTTTATCACCAGCATTGTTGCTGTCGTTCCGAAATTGTCGCATTTAACTCGTGTCCATGTATTGTTACTTCAACGCAGTTGGTATATCCTTTAGAACTGGAGTAACAGAACCACCACTCTCCCCCTATAGAAAACTTTAAACAACAAAATCTTCTCAAATATCTTAGATTTTCTCCGAACTTCACCTTAAATTGCTCTGATGGCCTTCTCACTGAACCTGCTTACAACATAGTCCGACTTCTCATTGAACTCCACCTGCAACACAGTGATATTTTTCACCGAATTCCCCCTACAACACAAGAATTTTCACGACAACACAAGCGAAATTCTCACTACGACTTCTCACTGAACACCACTTTCAACTCAGTCAAACTTCTCACTGAACATAACCTTCAACAGTCTCCCGCGTCTCACAGAAATTGAATAAATTCCGACTTGACTTGCACTGTCACATCGCTCTTATAATAAGATGCTCGGCCACGCAGCTAACGACTTCACTTCCTTGCCATCGCAGTTGATGTTTTATTTTCCATAAATTGCACGACAAAATACCTCTTAAATTACGATTGCAATTTTATTGTGGCTCCTACAAATATTTGAAAAAGGTTTGGCCCAGTAGTCGATTATTTATTCACAAATTATCAAAAACCGATATTTTCATAACTCGCATAGCGAATTTTTTCATTTTATTTTTCGCATTTGATTATTTTCCATAATATATTTTATCAGTCTCTCAGCAACATTTTTCAGGTATCAACCCAGCCTTTTGATATAAAGTGTAAATAAAGATAAAAAATAAAAGTCAATGATTCCGATGGTTTTTCTAAGAAGGATAGATAATCGATAACCAAAGTCAACGAAGCTTGTTCAATCACAACTCAATAATGTAGTACCGCTCGATTAGCTAGCAACAGCGTTTCATTTTGTTTTCGTTTTCATGAATTCAGCTCTCATATCAATTCGAATATATTTGGGTCACAAAAATATCAATATAATTAATAAATGATTCTATTTTCAAGTAAATAATCTAAATCAATGACTTATTAACTACCTTTTCAAAGGAAAGTGTCCAGCGCCATAAAGCGATTAAAGTTCTTTCACACGCGATCGTTGTTTAATTTTCCCCAAATATATTTCAAGGCTCCTAAGAAGACGCTTGTTCGCGGCCAACGACCATCACCGCCGAGAAACGACTGTGGACGTCTGTCTGTCCCTGATGGTCTTTATTGTTCGTTATCTGATACGGGACTGATAAGAGGTTCGAGCAGCTATAGCCTGCAACTCGAAAGGCACTTGCTCCTTCACGCCCCCGTACTTCTCGGAACAACTCATTCATGGTTCGATTGCCCCGGAATAAGTTATAAAAACAACGTAAATACGATGTTAGTTCGTTCATAAGAGAACCGTTCTATTATTCAGGCAATAGAAACTGTTATCTGCCGCAAAAAATAACGTTGAAATTGGCTTTTGCCGATTAGTTTTACGATACCTTTTTCTATCAGAAATTATCATCAGTTATTTAGTATTAACGTTGTATGACGAGAATATAATTACAATAAGTTCGACACATAAGCAAAGCAAAAACTTTTTCAGTAATCGAAACTCATTATTGAATACTTTTTTGTGATCACACATAAAAGTACAAAAACGCGCTTTCAACATGGAAAGGCCTTGAATTGCTCATCTGTTATACCTTCACAAAATAAATCACATTGTGGGCGATAAAACGATAAGTTCATAAGCACCCTCATGGTTGACGCGGCCTCCTTTTATTTCTGTGGTATTGTGTACTGTTACTACGTACATTGTTTTGTGTACGAGGTATCAGTGACATTGATATATTGTTTTGTGTACGAGGTGCAGACCGGTTCATCCAACAATGGCATTGCTACTTTTTGTTGATGCGTATATACAGACCGAGAATATCACAAAGAAAGATTCCAGAACATTAAAGTTTTAAATGGAATGGAAAATTGATCGTAAAACGCCTATGAAACTTTCCAGACATTGAAAAAAGCATTTTTTTTACTAACTGTCGAAAAGATATGCTAGTGATATTACCATGCAGTTAGAAGCATTTCCCGCAGCGCCATGCTCTGTAATAGGCATTACTACGTTTCCGTCGTTGGTACTTTTCAACACTCATCTGTGATTCAGCACTTCGTCTCATCGAAATTGAGAAGCCGGCTGTTCGAAATCGCCAGATACAAAATATTCCCAGGATATTTTATAGAGAAGGGCCTTTTCCTATTGGAAACATCCATTTTCCGTAGGAAAAAGGTCTTCATTTAAAGCCAGGAAGGTCATTCAAATATCACAGCGTTGGGATGAACAATTATCCGCAGAATTTATTGTAATATTTAATAATAATAAATATTTGATATTTATTGAAGTAAGTTTGCCTATATTTCAAACGATGACGATGAGCCCATGTAACGTGCGTGATTGCGAAGTAAGGGAGAAACACTCGACATTTGCCTTCGGTAATCAGAAGGAAGGATTTTCGCCTCTTGGAACGCCCAAATGTGATCAATCTACCACTCTAACAAAATCTAGACGCAGTCCGACTCTGAAATAGGTACCGCCTAGGACTCTGGTAGTTCGCAAATCAGTCGCTCATATTCACTTTTACACATGTATGATTTGAGGACAGCCTCTGGGCAGCTTGCAAGCTTGGTAAGACTCAGTTCAACTAACCCTTTTCATACTCTCAGTACATACTAACCCTTTATTTCCGATTATATAGTCGGAAAGGAGATTTTGACCAAAGCTGTTTTCGATCGGGTGGCCAAGCAAGGGCAGAATTACTTTACGCTGATTGTATCGACTCTTTGGCCTAAGACCAGGCGGTTCCCGAATTTTATTAGGGCAGTCACTGCAAACCACATTGTTTACAAATACTTTCAGCAATATAATTAAATTTTAATGAAATCGTGAAGACCTAATTTATTCGTAGTGAATTTATCAGCAAACGAGAGGTGCTAGCTTGTATTATTCTATCACTTGCTGATATTCTTACACGCACATAAGAAAACATGTATTGTAACCATGGATTCCATTTATGTGAGCACATTAAAAGATGATCATTAATCCCTCAGTCAATATTTGTGAATGCAATTAAGAGAATTAGTATCGCACCTTTGCATATTATTCTCGCATGCACATTAAAAAATAGTTATTAGACTCGTGGATAACATTTGAGTACGCAACTAAAAATAACTATTGTTCCAAGTGATGTAATTAGTGCACACACAATAGATTAGAAGATATTTCTGTTACATGAGTGACCCAGTGGCATAGATGTTCTCACATGTTCCATTTACTGCATTCCTTGAATATAATTTATTGCGGGCAATATCGTTGTGTGGATATTGTTTGATGTCGAGTTTCCGGTGTGTTGGAAGAGTTGGAAATCGTATCAATCCACCAGAGCTTGGGCAGCACGCAATATAGAGAAGATAAGAGCACAAACGCCTGATAACAAGCCGACAGCGATTGGCGATAAGAATGAAGGCTGTACAGACGAATACGTTCAGGAATGTTATGTCAGATATAATAATTCCCATTGACATCTTAAGAAGATATGTAGCTTTGAGGCCCGTATATAGAAACCTTGTACATGTTAGTCAAGAGTTTCTTTCTCAAGAACGTAGTTGTAATTATATTGTTGTATTCTTATTAGCGCATTTTCTCATTTATGGAAAAAAGGCGCTCGCCATGTCCGTCTGTCTGTCCGCCCGTGACTTCACGTTTTCGTCGACGAGAAAATGCGCTCTCTGTCACTCACTGCAGTGAGTACTGTCACTACTGAGTTATATTTTTTCATTAGTTTGCTTGAATCAAAACTTCACCAAAAATTTGAAAGTTATAAAAACGCCGCTTTGGGTACTAAAATTAAAGTAAATTCAACATACGTATATATCTTCTAAAAACGTTTCTGAGACCACCTCCAACAGTGGATGTTTTTGGATAGATGTTGAAGTTGGTCTGTGAAACGTTTTTTATGACGGCATAATGGATTTGTTTGGCGTTTTCTTGCTGTTTAATTCTTTGAATTTAATTTTCTAAGGCACGCTGCTTCGATTATCTTTGCATTTCGAGTCATTATAACTAGAAAATATTATGTGTGTATAAATAGTAAATTGATTTAAATTTTCAAAATTTCGGTTGGGTCTATTATATCAAGGAAATTAATGAGAGAAAAGCATGAGAAATAAGGATTTATTCTGAAATAATTGTTTGAATCTACATTTCAAGAAATAAGATAAAGTATGGAAATTTCAATATTCTAGAAAATGTATCAATCTTTCGAACAAATACGTTGAAAATTTTTATTTAAATTGGGCGTAGAAAATGAGAGATATTTCCGAAAATATATGGTCCGAGTTAGGTATAGACGGTGTTGAAACACTGCAAAAGGCAAGGTAAGTCAATTTACCAACAGCGTTGGCGGGGATTGATGATAGCTGAGATTTTAAAATTCTGTTATCCCGAATTTTGTCATCCCGAAATCCGTTATCCCAAATTTCGAGGACCAGTGCCAATTTTTAAGCGAAAATAATGTCAATAAAAACACATTAAAATCCGTATTTAACAATTCCTATTCAACTCCCAGTTTGCAGTTCCAAGGACTTTTATTTTTTGCAAAAATTAATCAGTGAAATCAAAGGAGAAGACACATTTTTATCCCAATCCAATTAACTTCCTAAAATTTTGCGATTCATTATGATTCCGTCAAGAAAAATAATTATAATATATAATAATAATCCAATGCAATACGAACAGTGGATATTATTTGTGTATACAAAATTTAAAAGCAATAAAAACACCTACTAAATTCAACATATCTTGAACAGAAACGTTCAATGACCAATTCCCAAATCAATTGAAAAAGTAAAGGAACAAAATTCCAATAAATTGATAAAATAAAATGTTCTCATAAGAAAAAAAAGCCATATTACCCTAAAACGGACAATGAAACATATACGCCCTTCAGTTAAAACTTTCAAGTGGATAAGAGCTAAGTGTTGGTAAGGCAAGTTTTCCGTTTGAAACTAAGCAGCGATTCCAATATCCTTCAATATGAAGCATCAGTTGTGGGACCCAAATCTCAGAATAGCTCTCAGCCACAGGATCTTGCACTTTTCAGCGTGAAGACGAACATCAGAATAGCCAACTTGTCCAAAGCCAACTTGAGCGCAGTGGCAGATTATATTAAATTAAATGTAAAGGCGATAAATAACATACGAGGGATGTTACATTTTATTTCATAGAATAATACTGTAGATACGGGATATGTACCGGTTGAGCGAAACGTTTACTATTCCTTACTTCATTCCAAATTTAGACGCACCTTAAAATATTGAGATCAAGTAATTCTGTTGATGTAATCAACAAAATATCGAGTTGATTGGGAGGAGTTAGAAGTGAGACCATTATTAAGTTACAATAAAATTCCTATAATTCCATGAAATGCCCCAAATGACGTAATGATCGGATAAGCTGAAAGATCAGTAGAATGAGTCGCAAAAAGTTATTAGCTTTATTATCGGCTCGGTGAAAACACAATAATGCCTTCGAATCCTTCGTCAATCATCGTAACGATACGTAACGTTTTATTTGTCACGATGTGTCTGAAAATATTATTAACAACTGATAACGAAATCGACTAATTCAAATCAATTTGATGTTAATTTAGGCACATTGTTTTCCGTGGAAGATCGGCAATCTCTTCAATAAGAGACGGAACGAACGGAAAATATGGTACATATGAATCAGAGACGGAACGTTTCCTGCGTCAAATGTACCAGACTTTGGAAATGCTATCAATAACTATTAATCCAAAGTAATTAAATTATAATGACTTCAGTAATATCAAATCAAATCTGCAGGAATATGGTAGTATTTGTTATCATCTTTAATGAAATTTTGTTATCATTTCCGAAAATACCTCATCAATAAATAAACTTTTCGGTGACTTGAAGCTATTTTTGGGAACAGACTTTGCAGCAACGGTTCCAATTTGTTCAGGGGCCATATATATACTATCGAAATTTTCTTAGTGCACATAGCGGCCATAAGTACAAGTAGCGGCTGATTTCCAGGTCTGTGATTGGTGAGTTTAGCTTTGAAAATCTTCAGCGATTGGTTGAGGTTAATTATTTTTTATATCACGGCCCAGCGAACAGTCGAGTAAATATAAGAGAGCAGGGCCAGGGTATCTACGATGACCTCTATTAATCACACCTGACAATGTAGCTTGATGCGGTACATGGCCACCTGAGTTGTGACCATTATAGTACAAGGCTGCATACATATAACATACAAATTCACATCAGTCTTCAATGTCATTTGATATGCGCACAAAAAAACAATATCTTATATATACCCTGTACTTACGTATATTGAATATGGCCTTCACAATCTATTTTCAGGCTTGACCAATAACCGGAACAAGTGATTAACCTTTATGATGGCAGAGGTTATAAAAATAAGGATAATATATTTCTATTACGTGTTCTAATAGATACAGTAGAACGTTGGAGTTTGTTTGAAAAATCCACAACTTTTAAATACTTGCAAAAATAAGAAGTATAGTTTCTTGATAAAACTTTAACCTCGTAATTTCAGCATGTGGGCCTGTCTTTCAGAGGTTTTATACTGTCTTGAAGATATTAATTGATTGTGTCCGCGGGGGGATCATCTCCCATCAAGTTTCCAAACTCTTAAAAGTTTATTCATATTGCTTGACAAACTCTTCTAAATTTATTCATATTCCTTTATATTGCTAAATTTCAGCTTCTAACGCCTGCAAAAATAAGAATACATCATTTTTTGGATCAATTCAATTTGATCGCGGGAAACAATCGAGAAAAGAAAGTTGATTAAAACCCGCAGTGTTCGGCGCGAGGATGTACCGGAAGTTGTCCGCCTTATCGTCGTGTGGTGATAACGAGCTGCCTGATAACGACTGATCCCTACCTAGGCCATCAATGAAGAGATAGCTGCCCCTCGATCGAGCCTCACTCGGCTAGCAGGAAAATTCGGAATGCAAATGAGGCGACGCATCGCTTTTTAAATGTAAAACTGAAAGTAGCTCAATCGATGGTAATTATGGTTAACTTCGATGAAGAATTAAATTCAGAAGCAATAACTTAATTAATCAAAAATACTCATTTAACAGCCCCGAATGTCCTGAAAGGCGCACAAGCGAGTGCTGCAGTTGACCGAGTCAGTCTTGAGCATGAGCGATGTGAACGCGTTCTGTCCCTAAATTATCTATTCTTCTTACCAAAAAATCACTAGAACATAGAACTATTAAAAAGAAGTCGCTTAAATTTCTTACCCTAAATTAAGGACCGTTCAGCTAGCTAATCAAGGGACATCTGGGGTTGTATCAAGGGACACTTTTCCTATACAACCTGAGCAACATATTTTGGCCTTGCATTGCATGCTGATCCCCAGCCTGCTTCTTTAATTTTTAATGCTGAATACACGAAAGTTATTTTCCAAATAATTGGAGGAAATAATAATTGTAGAGAAAAATATTATTCAAGGCACGACTATTTCCTCACAGAAAGTATGGATTTAGAATGTGCCAACAAAAGAGTTATCACTTTTTAATCGGAACCATTATTTAATTTTTTTTAATTCGGTTGATGTTTTCTTCCTAACAATTAACAAATGTGCCGAAGTAGTAAGTCTCCGGCATTACACGATCATGGAGTAAGTCGACATTAAATTTGAACAGTTAATGAGTTGAGTGTCGAGTTAATAAGCAAACCATTGTGCACTCTAATGTGCAATTCCCGGCGTGAGAACTGCTGAGTGGATAAGCACATGCCAGGAGGACATGTGACGTGCAGCAATGAGGAAAACAATTTGAAAGATGCACGCAAATGAATAAATGTTGCAATGACTGAAACGTGCTCCTCCAAAATGTATTTTCAATTGCAACACAAAAGCATAATAAAAGAGACAAAAAGGCACTTATTCATAATTGATCAAGTCGAACATCGCAATTACAAAAATAGCGGAAAACATTACACTTGTACCGCGGGTGAGGATGCATTTTAAAATATAGATAAATGATCCCTTCCCACACGAACGTATAGTCTCAAACACTTCCAGACTACACATTATCAGCCGCAAGCCACCAGACAGATCACATGCATTGAAGCAAACCAATCAGTCCACCGGAGAATAGCATGCAATAGTTTGGCTCATAATCGCCTGCCTATGAGCGAAAAAATTCTGCAGTTTCCTGCCTTGCAGTAAACTTGAGGACCGCCACCCATGGTTGAACTAGTATACCATTCCACCATAGGCAAAGTTCCAACACATTCATTGGTAACCTCAACCCTCACTGGTAACTGGCCGCAGGATTAATACACTGCTGATTGGTGACCTTAAGGAAATATGCTAGGCATTCTATTCAGGGCTGATTGGTGCGAAAAATTAGTGGTGCACGGCTGCGCTCCCTACCGAATGATATACTCGCTCTGTTCCTTTATTGTTTCTAAGCAACTCGTTAATCAAATAACGCTTTCAACATTTATTAGTCCATAGGCCCGTCGCCAATCCTTAAAATTTCCAAGCTTTCATATTTTATTGAGGTCTCAAGCATGTAACAGCTGCTACAATTCAGTTCTGTGAACCGCACGGCCTCCTGGCCTATTCCGACCAAAGACTGAACAATGGAGATCGGATTGAACGCACACCTCTCTGTTCCACAAAAAACCACATTGTTTAAGCATGTTAAAAGTCAAAATAGACTGGTAAATGTAATGAAAACACGTGGTTTTGATTTTTCTACATTTTTAAGGGTATTTAAAGCCTAACGACTCTGATCGTAACTTAACACATAAAAAAATAGTTTGCCATCTATACGTATTCTCTATGTGATTATATAGAAAACGCAGTTTGTTGAGGAAAACTCGAGTTAAATGATGACGTTACTTACGACGCTTTACTTGAGAGTTTGGATAGAAAATAACATATTCAGATAGTAGCTTCGATCATTTTAGACAGACAGCGAAAATATTATTTGCTCAGTTATAGTAAAACTTATTTAAATTATGATCATGTGAACAGCCTTGCATTGTTTTGTGTTTAACTTTTATTTTTCTAACCTACATTCAAATGATTCAATCTAAGGGAGAATTATCGGAAGTGGCGCTGGTGTCTACTGCTTAATCCGATAACGACAACGCGAAATTGTTACAAATAACGACTGCAGCGTGTTGCTTGCATCATTCGTCTAAAAATTTCCACTGTGCATAAATAATTTCTACCACAAACAGTAAAAAAGACTTCGATAAATTATTCGTTTTTCTCATGATCATACATCTTCTTAAATTTTGTTTGAACAGCTTTTCAGCGGTTTAGAGAGTTTGGCGGTTTAAATGATGAATTTATCATGCGATTTTTTTACTTTTTTTGTGTTTTGACTGTATTATCCGCATTATTGAGAGATTTTATCAATCGTTATAGGGTATGCACAATGAATAAATGATGAACAGTATTTAGTTCGAGATTATTGATTTTTTATCTCAATGACAATGGCTAGCAAACACAGGTCTAAGGAGCTGCATTGAGCCCTCTGCTCACCAGCAGAGTGGACACAATTTTACTATCATTGCCTGAGGCGTTGCGATGCACTCACAGATGAACGAAGGGATGTGCGTATGACAACTTGGGTTACAGTAATTTCTTGCATCCTTTCAAAAGGTGTAATAAAGACCGTAACATTATTTTCATTAACAAAAATATACTTATGCTGTCATCATATGAAAATTTATCATTGAGAAAATTAAGGTCAAAATTTCCTTGATAAATCAATGCTTATTCTTATTTCACAGCTTTATATTTTATTTTCTACTCAACATTACACAAGGAATATATTACACAATGCGACAGTTATATACTATACAGAATCAATTAAGGTTGATAAATAACGTTGCTAAGATTTTATTTATTAAAATAAAAAGTTGATATATATATAAATATACATAAATGATATTACACCATTCAAAGCTCTAATAGAAAATAATAAGCCTTGCCTGAACGCGATGTCTACCTGAGCATTTCAGCTTGCACCAGTTGACCACGAAATTAAAGGCAATACCTGGACGGTTTGGGGTAAGAATTTAGAAGGAGATGCGAACTTGGAGGTACATGATTAACGATGGTTTACAGCTTATAGTAATAAAAGCAGCTGCATAGCTAGATGTAATATTACGGAAAATTGGAATTTAAATTGGTTAAATAAACAGAGATATCAATTTAATTTATTAACGATGTATTTTTGGAGGTAGGTCACAGATATTCGGAAATGAGCAAATCGTGATGTGCATCAACTATGGCGAATAGTACTTCAGTATACTTCTTGTTTTTATTATTTTACCAGTTCACAACGATGGAAAAACTCATAACGCTCAAATTTTAATTGTTTAATATATGCACGATAAAGTTAGTTACACTGACAATACCAAAACATTTACAACAAAAACATTACTATATATGCTAATTATTCAATCGTCTCGTGCGCCGTTTCATCGTGAGATTTTGCATGCATTATTTCATTAAAGTTTTAATTGTCAGAGAGAAATTTCTGGATATCATCTCATACTCCATAACCAATTAAAAGCTTACTGTCATTTGTCCTTAGCAATCAGTTTCCACTGATTACAGTTTACCTTCATAACCATAAGCAACATGACATATGGGCCCAACCTCGCCAAGGTCAAGCTAATGATATAAAAGTTTGGGTTAAAAAGTCCATCATTGTAAATGGGGCATAGAATCGCTAGCAAAAATGAACGCCGAAGATATGAATGGTTAAAAGATACTGAATACTTGTCAAATGTCGAGTCTAAGAAGCCGGGCGCAATACCTAGCATATGATAGTTGTTCAGACGCGTATTCGGGATAAGTCGCATAGTCGCATTATTATTATTATTATTATTATTATTATTATTATTATTATTATTATTATTATTATTATTATTATTATTATTATAATGATTGTAAGATTGGGTTCGATTAAAAATTGAAATATAATATTAAAATTAAAGAAAATAAATAATATTATAAACGACAACTTTAGTTTTTTCCATATTTGAAACGACAGACGATTGGGAGTTCTGTGTTAAATGTGTGTTTGAAGAGATCTGTATTGTATAGGAATATATTCGCTTTATTTAATATTATTAACAAGATTAGAGGTTACGGGCATAACGGGAGTTGACATGATTATAAATTCAGTACACTATGTGACATTACATTTACAGTACAAAGTGTCAATACACTGACCTCAAATCTGACAATTAACTGCTAGTTAATGTTGTTAAAAGCTTTGGATGTTAAATATTGTCAAAAGCTTTGGAATACTTATGGTTACGCAGCTGAGATATATCTAATAGATCACAGTTTAATGTCATATAAGCTCCTTAATTTCACAATAACTATAGAGTGATACAAAAACTGTTTCAACATTAATTTGAATGAAACATCTTCAGTTTTATTTAGATTTTAGTGGCAAGAAGAAGTGGCATCAACATGGTGAAATTTGCCCCTAGTTTGGGGTAAGTTTCTCAATCATGAACAATCAACGCACTTCGTAAGTCTCCTCACTCAGGTGCGTTTAGTGTGCCGGACGTACAGGTCCTGGAAGGTGGGCAGTGTGGTGTGCATTAGTTTGTGACATTCATGAAACAAATTGAGATGTATCAAGTGACTTCGTGCTATTGTTTGCTGTTTAAACTTATCAAAGTTGCGCAAAATTCCTTATAAACGGATATTCTAATTTGATTTTACGTACCATAGCCATGTCAAGCTCCTGGAATTCTTTGTTGCGGTATAGATAGTCGGAGGTTCGCTGGTGCAGCGGTCGTTGCAATCGCTAGCACGGTGTATTGCAGCTCTGAAACCTGACGCCTCACGCCTGCACTGCATGCTCCATGCTTTTAAAGATATATTGACATTGTTATTCACTATCTTACTATGCAATTCCGTTTTTTATTTTCTGAACTATATTAAATGCATTCGGTTGGATTCCGCAATATAATTAATAATTTTTCCTCCAGGACCTCCACTCAAAACTGGCCAGACGGACTGGCCCTTGAAAGTTGACGTTACCCGAGCTTTTCGATTGACGATTGTATTAAATTGTAGGGTAGTTCGGTGGCTGATGTGCGTGTTTAAGAATTAAGAGGTCTGCACCATATAATGCTTTAAAACGTTGAGCTAATGCATTCTCGTTTTCTATTTATTTTATTTTAATATAATTCTGTAACGCTGCGTTAGACAGAAAAAAGTACAGATAGAGAAAAGCTGGTATATATCATATGTAGGCTGTAGCTATATGTTTCTGGAAGTACTATAATCTTTTGATGATTCATGAACAACGCACGGAGTAAAATGTTATGGCCTTAAGCATGTATTCAAGTGAAAACAAGGGCATTCTTCAATTTAAGTTCACTCATCCTAGGAGTGAACGTTTGTTGAATGGAATGTCAGAAATTTCAACCTCGCATACTTTTTGCCACAAATATTCGTTCGCAGCGCATACTTGCCACATTCATTAACGGGGTCTAGTTAGACTAGTATCACTGCCTCGCCGGCTACCAACATGTATTGTAAGATATTTAATGCATACAATCATAATACGAGACACTGAGACAGAAATATTTGTTTGCACATGAATTACAGTATTGCTTCAAAATTTAGCTCCGTCGAACGAATATTATGGCAATTCTCTTGATCAAGGAATTTACAATCCGTATACGTAACTCATCCAGTTAAGAGGCTACGCGAACGAATGAATATTCATCCAATCATTGACCATTCGATGACATTGCCTATTCCGATGTATGATTGAGCTCACGAGGGATCACATATGAACAAGTGCACATATCAAATAGGATCTGAAGTTCTGAAGCTATTTTTTTATATTCAACTGATTATTTTGATCTCATCATGTTTCTAGGCTGGATTCCGCTGGAATATAATTGAACTAACTAACATCTTGAATAAATGAAATAACGTAGGCCTAAGTGGAATTCTATCCATGGCAGCTCGGGCCAAGCAGTCGGTGCGACAAGTGTGCAGGCTGTGTGCATTTTTTTTCGCCTTCATCGTGCACAATGAGAACGGCATTCCACTTTTGATGGAATGATCCCAACCCGAGTTCAGAGCACAAGTGTTCTAGACTCATGAACGTTCAGCGGGTCCGAGTTAGGTTCTGCGTCATTCATTCTCATTTGTGGCGTTTGAAATGCGTTTTACTTGGTCTAGTGCGGTCACAATTTAATTCGCTATTTTTACCACTCATGAATGATTTGTTTGATTTATTCGAAGTAAGTTTTGTAATCCAATCTGAACTGAACTAGATTGGTATGGACAAGTATACATATGCACAGCCGTCATCTTTTGATCACAAAGTGTTCGATTATGGTTGTGGAAATTTCCTCACAAAATTCTGCCAAAAGCAGTTTAAGGATTCAAGCGTTTTGCCTTGGATATGTAATCTAAATGAAAATCTTGGTTATTTTAATTGTTTTTAAATTATCCCATCCAGTTAGCAACGGAGAAATACATTAATGTAAGTTGTACTGTATGAGTAACGATTAATTCATTTAGGAATATGGGTAGCTGGCTGTTTCTTCATTGGTAACTGAATGAAAAATTTGAATAGGTTAAATATAGCTATAGTGAAAGGTAGATCGGAACAAGTTAAGACTTAATGAACTTGCGTCTGCCTTGTATAAATTAATAATTTAATTCATGGTCTTGAAGCTTTTAATCATGTCGGAGCTTTCTATAATAAAAATGTCTCTGTTGACCAAGGCACTTTTTTGCCTCACCATTTACAAACAAAGAATCCGCTACGTGCATATATTCTTTAAGAAACTAGGAAATATCGCGAGTTCATGATCATCTTGTCTTCTCGTCTCATTTTTACGTCAACCTGATAATCCTGTTTGTGCTGGAAATATGAGCTCAACGTGTGCTCTAGATCTCATCAACTGCTGCCTGACGCCTGTAAACATGTCTCGTGCCAAGGTGACCTAACTTGCCACTTAGTGCCTCGACATCCATCTAGTCGATCCGTCATTTAACTTTGTGTTAAATGAATCTTATATTAGATGAGATGTTAATCAGGTGTTAGTTAATGTGATCATTGGATGTTTGACCTGGAAAAAATTAAGTTCTAAATGGAAAATGCGTGCTCATTCGGGAAATCGACTGTCTGGGAACACGACCTAATTCGGAGTCTATATGAAATTTAGAACACATCTTGATTCGACAGTCGATGTAACTTTGGAATTTGATGGGATCCTTGCAATTTTGTGAACTACTCCTCTCTGTTTTACTCGTCCTCCGCTAGTTTGTGTTTGTCTGCTGCGTTATTATAGTTGGCGTATGAGCGCTTCCAGACTTGTCTGTTTTTTTTTTTTGCATATTTTACTCGATCCTCGTGCATATATTCATGCGCGAGTTCATGATCATCTTGTTTTCTCGCCTCATTTTTACGTCAATCTGATAATCCTGTAGTCCTGTCAACCTGAAGAAATAGGCCATGGGCCTATTTCTTCAACGCCGACACTTCTATTCTTCTCTCCGCTTTATGTCAATCTATCAGAGAGAAGATCCGTCCTAAGAAGGTGAAAGTGTATAACGGACTAATTTTTTTTCGAAAATATACAATTTTCGGATCGAAAAAATTCAATTTCCTAAAAAGAGGAAGTCGACCGTTATAGAATTTATGCTCCTCCTGGAAGGGCGGATTAAGGGTGTTTATTTGGGTACAACCGAATTGTTTTGCTACTGAGGCCGATTACATCTGTTTTACAATAACGTTTTCCCGGGCAATAATTCATTATAAACATTGACCAGTATTTTTGTGTTCATACTTCAACATCGACCTTGAAATTCAATTCAAAGCTCGTATTTGTATATGCATGTACAAGTTGATGATATAGAAGAATATTTCATTAACGTTAAAATTTACGTATTAACTATAAACTATAGGGATTTGTTTCCCATTTACTACCTCCATTCAGAGAAAAAGTCGTGGATGCATGTTTTAGTAACTGCTAATTCACGGAGGAACTGTGACACAGCAACCAAGCAACTGTTATTGAACCTCTAATTCGATGTTGCTGAGAACGCAAACAAAGAAGTTAGGTGGGCGGTTTTGAAGCCCGCGGGTACATTCTGGTGAGACTATCGCATCGCCCGTCACGATATGGTCGCGCATTCCTCGCTCTCGCCTTTTGAATCAGGAAGTTGAAGCCGAGTCAACGTATGACCTCCACGCCATTTCTGCCCCGGCAATGGTTCCTCTTCTTGTGGCCATGAACACGAGTGTTTTTTCTTGTCTTGTTCAAAAGCAGCCGCGCAACAAACACAATATTCATTTTATTGGTGATTAATGTAAAATTAGCTTTGACCTCTGAGTAATCGCTGATTAATTTTCAGTTATCGTACTTGTTCCAAACCATCCTTTTAAAAGCCCTGATCCTATATATGCGGTTCAGCTTCAAAATAATTTGCCTTATTTTAAATCTTCTGGATCGCTTTTTCGTTTTGTCAAAAACGGCTATTTTCTTCTCTTTTGTTCGGGATCATGAGAGGCTCGAATCAAGATATTATGGTGGTAATTTATAATTTAGTACATAATTTTTAGTATATAATTTATATACTACGATCTAAGATTGATAGAGTTCATTAATTGAATATCATAACTCCTTTGCAGTCGCTCGTGCTGATTCATATCCGCTTTTTAATTGCGTTCGTTGAATCCAGTTCATTTTAGAACTATCCTTGGAATCGTTGAACGTCTGCTGCTCGGACAAAAAAACAAATACCTACTCAAGAATTGTAACCCAGCGTGCGTGGTGTTGTTGATGAGTACATTGCATAAATTGTCATTTAACGTAATTATTTCTTCAAAAATTTGAACCGTATGCATGAAATATAAGAGTTTGAAAGTGCTTGTGTTAAGAGCAAGGCATGATGATGGCCGTGAAAATGCGTGCTCCCATCCTCTGCCTAAATTATTTAAAACAAGTACCGTTTTAAATAATTCAGTTTTCAACCTAGCTTAAAAAACTTATGTTTAATCCGACCTCCAGACTGTAATTTCTTCCGTAGCAGTAGTTGGTGTGTTGAGTACGAGATGAGTCAGGAACCTGTTTGTGAAGCGGACCTCACTACAGAATTAGACATTAAATCTCGTCCGATTCTATTATTTGCCTGCTAATTAGAAGATACTAGACGCTTTTTGTTCTTAAATTAAAAAAATGTACAAGTCTTGAAAACTGTTTAACCATGTAATTTTACTCATTTCGAACTTGTTTAGGGGTTTATATTCTTCGAACATTTTCTACGCTGACGGACTGACCATGAGCACCAGCTGTGTAGTTGGATTGTGTTCTGCATATTTAGCTACTCACATTCATCCAATAAATGTATTTATTACCATTGAATCAAGGCGTTGTGAATTGAAGAGAACATTGCCAACTAGTATACATTATATTTTTAAATGCATAGACATGTCGCGTTTTTTTAGATAAAAATTTTACCGGTTTTCCCGTCGTATTTTTATCAATACTCGCCACAAGTGCTGCAAATAAATGATAAATTACAGAAGCCCGAGCTGTTGCCACCTCACGCCCGTTTACGCATGTAAATTCCGCGCAATTATGTGGCTAGCTACGCTGAGGTTTGGTGTGCTTAACGAGTCTTGCTTTTCAGTCGACCAGTCCAGCAGCGGAAGCTCTGGACTGATTGCTGTGCACTGAGCGGAAACATCCGACGCTATCTGGATTCATTGGGGAACAGTGCGATCATCACGGCATATTGGACGCATCGAATGATACTCGTCACTTATTCGTCTTTCATAATTTTTATTTTCAATTCGTTCTATAAATGGTAGCTCCCAGCTGGTTTATCTGAATTAGACTTCTGATGGCGCAACGATGATTGTGACACCTATTTTTCATCAAATATTGTCGTGTGGCCCGCTGGATACCAACCTTTGCAGCATTGCCTTATCGCTGGATTTACCTGGTGTGGCAGGTGCTAATATGATTTTTTATTTATATCACAGATCTATGAATGACATTATACATACGATATCGTTGTCTCTTTGTCACTCCAATTTAGGGGCACAATTTTAGGCGGAAGAAGACCTTGTTTGTGATGTAAAAGTCTCCCGTCACTGAGTCAACATCTCCTTTTCATGTGCGCTGCGCTCGTAAAAACAATGTCAAGGCCCGCGTTTGATGTCCAGCGTCGCGCGATGCAGGAAGTCGTCATCGAACCAAAATTGTCACCACCTACAATGCCAACATTGGATGATGGTATCATAACAATTTTCTACAGTACGAATATGAGTGGGTCGTACTGTACGAATACTGCCAAAATTGTTTACCCACATACAACTCTTAGAGAGTGGATGTAACACTGATGCGCCCTTTGGCTGAGCCCAACTTGGTCAGGATGACCCACACCAAGTCAAAAAGAGCTTCATTGGTTGGTCAAATTTGTCACTTCATGGTCACTTCATTTCTTTGAGTGTAAGGTCTCGAGATGAAAATACTTTCTTAAGCTGTCTCCGGCGTTAAGCAATACTTTTTTGCTGCTTAACTCCCTGATTTACGTGGAAAATTGGGAATTGATTTTATTTTTTCCAGTCTGAAATAATTATATGACCTAAAATAAATTTGTATGGTTAACGGTGAGACTTTAGTATAAAAATTTCCGTGTGGTATTTTAATGGCAAATGTCTTTGTAAAATGTTGATGGATTTATTTTGGTTAATGGTTTCCACTCATTGTATCAGCAAATTTCCTCAAATAGTTTCGGGATCGTAGTATTATCGGGCTATGTCTATAGACGAGTATACGATTTTTATTTATGTGTTGAACAAAATACAGATATATCATACCAGATCATGCCGGTGCACGATAAATGCCGTAACACTGTCGAAATCGTTTTTTTGTTCACAATATTAAACACGATATTCCGCAGATTTTTCGAATAAATTTTTGCCTCTGGTATGTACTAAAGTTTCGTAAGTTGTATCCGTTGCCTTGGAGTGACTCATGTTTAATCTAATCGAGTTTCGAGTCGCGTGTGACTGTGAGACTTGCATCAAAGGTCAAGTTCCTGAGCCCAAGGAAGTCAGCGATGCGTGGACACAGTTTATATATACCCTGAACTTCAGACTAAATGCAAGGTCGAATTAGGTAAGGCGTATCTACGTAAAATGAAAACGTATACGTTTGTATCTTCGTAAAAGATTTATTATTTCAATTTGCTTCGTCAGAACTGGTATTTTATTGTCATGAACAGGTACTGAATTGAATGCTTTGATTGAGAGTATTTTTTTAATACTCTAGGTTATTTGTATTTAGCCCGTATATATGTATATTTTTTAAATAGTTGTGTATTAACACCAGTATTGACTAAATGGGTTAATTTTTCTGGACTTCTATAAAAATACTCTTTTTTAAAATACATACATATTTCTAATATTTGTCCGCCTTCGATATTTTATCGTGCCACGCCAAAATTTCGGTCGGTGTACGAACGTGCAAAATTAGGAGTGAATATAAGAGTGTTGGAGACACTAGTGAAACTCTCCGTAACTTCTACACTCGAACCAAAAATGCACCTACGTTGGCTCATAGACACTCGATATACCAAGCTCATCTCTGTCCTGAAACATCGTGCGCTTGTCTGACCGGAAATCTTGAATTCTTGGAAGGTGATCATTGCGCTCGTGACTCTAAACACGACCGCTGTGCGCTAGGACATATCGCTTCACTACTTTTATGACTGCACCGTAGCAGATAGTGCCGTGTTATTTTTAGCAGGATGTTCCGCGTAGTTATTTCTTAGCAGATTGTGTCGTGTATTTATTATCATCACATCATGCTTATAATAAAGTAACATAGACTGACAAGCGTATTCTTCGGCTGCGTGGGCCTGCAGTAGTGCCATCGCCATTTGTTGTCTTGAGTTCAAAATTTGGAGACGATTAGGCGACCACTTTACTTGCCTGTACATGGAATAAGACTCCCAACAGTCCGCTGTTCTCGTTCTCATTAATGCCTCTTTTATTTAACTGCTTTATTTCCTGTGTTTATTTTTTTACGTTTTCGTTGAGTTATTCAGCGATTGTCGTGCCCTTGGAATAAGCACTTTATTAGGAGGACCCTCGACGCCTGAGGACGTCACGCCCAAGACAGGGGGCCAATTAGACGCGCCGCTTCCGTTTGCTGCTGCGCGCCGCGGCTCGCAGGAGAGGGGGAGGGGGGCGAGCGGGTCCCCGCTGTCGTGGCGTGTAAGGGAAAGCCACGAGGGAGCGAGAGACCTGAATTCCAGGGCAATTATAAGAATTTTTCTTTATTAGAATACCTCTCTATGAGAATACGATTAATGTTATTTAATATGTGTGTGAACAGATACATGCTCTTAAATGATTTTAAATTTGCGATAATTTGGAAATCAGCACTGCTGGATTTTCTTGAAGTGTGGCCTGACTTGAATTGTGAGACCGTATTCTCACGTTCAAAGGATACTTAAAAAATGATGCATGAAATAATGATATTCTTCATCCTGATGCACAATCTAACTAAAAAGGAATTGTTGAAGAAGGAGTAGAAACGATGCGATAGCTGACGACTATCAAGTTTTGTAAACCTTTGGCGTAATTATTTGCATGGATTATTCTTGTCTGAACGCTGTTTCTATACAACACTCTTATATTGTCAGTTCATATCTTCATGATAAATCTGGGGGGGGGGTAAACGATGTAATGCATGACTGAATTTATTCTGCCCCGTGTGGCCTTGTATCAAAAAGCACACAGGTGGAGCCTGGAGGGTACACACTGCCACGCAGATATTGCACGTGTCTTGGCCTTTGCAATGTATTCGTTCTCTGATTACATTTAGTGTAGTATTTGCTTTTCTAGCTTCCTGCGTTCAAGCTGCTTCAATGAGAGATGTCAGGAAGATAAGTCTAAAGATCCTGAAGCACACGTTGCCGACATTAGACACATTAATTATTTTGCATAAATTCTGATACTCTGAAATATTTGGAACTTTTAATTTCTGTAGGCTTTTATTACATTTGGTGCCATATTTCTCCCATTGCCATCCCTCTCTTTCTCGTTGCGTTCCATAACTTTATGTTATAATGATCTGACGCTGATCAGTCAATTCAGCTTGCTTAGCTGTGCCCTTGGCAGCGCCTCGCCGTATTGTTCTCTGGACTGAACAGGGAAACGTTGCGGGTGACGCTCTTTATTAGCACGGCGCTTTTTATTACTAAGATCTGAGAAACTGTTATTATGGGGTCGCTAAACGAGTTTTTTTTTTGCAACTAAACTGTTTTTTTTAGCAGTCGGGCTCTAGGTTTGAAGTATTCGTCCAGAATTAGTTTTATCATCATATAATCACGGATTCAAATCATTGATTAATTCAATCGCGTAACAAGGAAAACCACTGCAACACAGTATAGAATATTATTGCTATCGCTGTGTCCATAACGGTGTGGAATAACACGAGTGTTATTGTGCTTGTTATCGTTTTATTATCACAGGAACCTGGATTTACTGCTGCAATTATCGTAAGGACAATCAAGCTGCCGGCATGGACTGTCCGTACTGCCGGCATGGACTGTCGTGCTGCTGGCATGGACTGTCCGTACTGCCGGCATGGACTGTCGTGCTGCCGGCATGGACTGTCGTGCTGCCGGCATGGACTGTCCGTACTGCCGGCATGGACTGTCGTGCTGCCGGCATGGACTGTCCGTACTGCCGGCATGGACTGTCGTGCTGCCGGCATGGACTGTCGTGCTGCCGGCATGGACTGTCGTGCTGCCGGCATGGACTGTCGTGTTGCCGGCATGGACTGTAGTGCTCCGGCATGGACTGTCGTGTTGCCGGCATGGACTGTCGTGCTGCCGGCATGGACTGTCGTGTTGCTGGCATGGACTGTCGTGCTGCTGGCATGGACTGTCTTGCTGCCGGTATGGACTGTCGTGCAGCCGGTATGGACTGTCGTGCTGCCGGCATGGACTGTCTTGCTGCCGGCATGACTGTCGTGTTGCATAATCAGCCGACTGTGCAGCTGTGGTTGCATGCAACAGGTGTTGCATGAGGCCAGTTTACACCAGCAGCTGATCAGGTGCACCAGCAAAGCTTACCTATTGTTCGGAACAGGTGCACTCTGTTTGAACAACTGAATCCTTGGCAAATCTACGGAAAGATTTGATAGAATTACAATGAAATTCTATTTTGTTTGCCACTTGTTCCCTGTTGAACTTCTTAAGAGGAGCGTCTAGGGTAAAATTTATCTCGGCTATTTACAAACGGATCATTCTGAAACTTGGTACACATATGTAAAATAGAATTCTAAGACATTTTTGTTCGTGTGAATTTTTCGAAAAAAAATGAAAGAAAACGTGAAATTCTTAGGGAGCGACTGCATGCACACCTCCTCATACGACGCCAGGCGGGTAACTAAGGTGCACTTCAAGCACTCTATTTAAAGTGCTCGCAGCGAATTTCCTCCCATTCTATTTGTTAAAGAACTACCCCCCCCCCCTCCCTTTCATGATCTGTCGTGAACGCATAAATCAACGTACAGAGATGGTTTTGGTACCGTTGGATAGATCAGAATGTCAGCTTTAAGATGAGACTAAAAACCGGAAAAGCCAAAATCAAAAATTTTACCCTAGACGCTCCCCTTAAAAAATTTAGCTCTATTCAACATAGTTCTGTTTGACTCTAACTTTATAAAAATATGCTATCAGTGGTCATGTTTTAATATATGCCTAGTATTAGTAAATAAATGGGATATTCAAACAATTTAAAGTAATATTGAAACTATTAATTACAAATTATTTTCCAAACATTTCGGCTTGCTCTTAAATTGTTCTTGATTACAGTAGTTGATCAACGTGCTGTTCAAAACTGTAAACGGCACCGAAATAGTTGAGATTCAACAAGATTCCTCGCTATTCTGGACACGAATTATTCCTAGCTTGTGTGCGTCAGGTTCCGCTGTGTGGTTGTTGGCTTGAAGCAGGAGGTTGGCCGAGCTTGGGACAGGAATCTTGATGTGAGCCATGAATAATTTACCAAGTTATTCATACCAACCAAATATCATCAATCATGAAATTTGGATTTCCTCTTGCGATTACAGATTTCTGTGGCTAATCAAACGTATTCTTCTTTTCAGAGTACCGGTATTTAATTTTTAGTTTATATATATTGATCGAAACCACTTAAAGTTCAGAAAGTAAAGTAATGAGCACTCTAAGCTGAACGAAAATAACTCAGATCCTACTTTGTTCTTTCAACTTGACAAGAGTGAACAGCCTGCTGGTGGTGCGTGCTCTGGAGTCTGATCTGTTGATGTGATGTTAGTCATGCATCACAGGAGGTTGTACGTGCTGCGCAAGTGTGGCCTGTTGGAAGCCAGTCGCTGCACCTCTCCCAATTCATCACATTAGTTCACTGAGAGTCTTGCTTCTCAGGGTTTCTGCTGCGCTGTACTTACGTTTTACGTTGATGTTGAATTTTTTTAACTTTTCTAGTGTATGTGTCGGTAGGTAGCCTTGGTCTTTATTTTAATTGAGTAACCCGTGAAATGTGTTTGTGAGAAAAGCTCATTGAGTGTTCCACTGTTCAGTGTCAATTCCTGAGGGATAAGTGCCTAGTGTTCCAAGTTATTGTCGACTGTGACGATTCAAATATTATTGATTTGCACAAAATTGTCTATTAAGTGTTGAGTGAGAATTTGTCAAATTTCTTCATCGCGGTTTTACAATTCGACTGTGCATGAATTAAGCTATCATCGCTCCGTTCGGTATTGGCTGCATCTCGTGACTGAGAAAGTTGATCTTTCGCTCGTCTCATTGAAATGTCAAGTGACACCTAGCAGCGTTGGTCCGAAGTATTCTTTTTAGAAGTGCACTGCTCATGTAGATACTAGGAAATAATAACTTTTCTCAGTTCTGTTATATTTTTAAGTGCACCATTGAT
This sequence comes from Hyalella azteca, assembly GCF_000764305.2. Taxonomy (NCBI): domain Eukaryota; kingdom Metazoa; phylum Arthropoda; class Malacostraca; order Amphipoda; family Hyalellidae; genus Hyalella; species Hyalella azteca. The sequence continues at coordinate 143,975 of NW_025942561.1, forward strand.
GTTATAAATGAAGACTGCGTCGAACTTTTAGTCGAAATCTCTTTAGAATTAAGCAAGCCAGTACAAAACTTTTGTGGCAAGGAAGAAGCTAACACAAACCGGCGGGATACTTTAACCTGACGGCACTTTGAACCATACTTTCATACTTTTCTATTATCTGAAAATCTCTTCCTTATCTAAAGAACTTTGAGTTGAAATGATGCCTTAAGAGTGATCTACAATTTGCCAACCGCGACGCTAACTTGAGACGCTGCTTCTGGTTGCTGAAAGCTTCGATATGCCATGTTGGCTGGCAGTGGTGGTGGTGGAGGTGGTGGTGGTGGACAGGTGGTGCACAGTAACGCATTGGTGAATAATAATGGCGCCCAGCTGGTACACAACAACACACACTTGAGCAACAATGGCAGCGGACAATTTCATCCCCAAGCGCAGTCCATTTCTTCAGGGATAAGGTCCTCACCTAATCACCATGACACCAGTAGAGGACAAAACGCGAATAAAAGCAACGTTAGCGGCAGCAACGCGCCGTCTCCGCAAGGTGGAGCTTCCCTCAACGCCATCCCCAACCCGAGGGACGACCACAGCCCCAGGCTGGGGGTGAACGGCGTACTTTTCTCCCTGGACGAGATAACACGCACCGCGTCGCCCACGCGCTTGTCGTCCACGGCGTCGCCCACACGCTTGTCTACCGACAGCCTCGTCAGCACTGGCGTCCATCACGGTCCCGGCGCCAGAAACGGACACGCCAACACCAATGGGTCCCTTGGGTCCCTGGGGCCCGAGGCCCGACCTGGCACTACGGCACTGGCTGACGAGAGGCCCAAGGACCCCAAGCCCCAAAGATTGGCCCTGCTGGGGCTCGTCGTCGCGTTCGTGGGGACGTTGCTGGCTCTCATCGCCGTCTGTACGTCTCAGTGGGCGCGCGCTGCTGGTGAGTAAACCTTCCATTACTAACGGACTTCATGATATTTTATGCTGGCTTTGGTTTTTAAGGTATCAGTATAATTATTCTCAACATTTATGTCAGGTTCTTATTTATTTAGTTTCTCTTTATTTTCTTCATGTTCCCTCCTGATTTATTATGTTTGTCTAGCATGCAAGGTCGGTTACATTAATTTTTCGATTAATTTTCAAAACTGATTTGCGTCCAGTTGCGCTGAGCGTTGACATCTCGCTGTCTCGACGTTACTTGTAACTTGACTATGCATGCTTAGGATGTCGTAACATAATTCAGTACTGCGATCTTAGCAGTTTCCTAATATTTCGTTCGTAAGTTATTCTCTGTTGGTAGTAATTTTTTTCCGTATTATGATCATAACCTCTTGTCAATATTACGATCGTTACTTGTTCTTAATATTACGATCGTAACTTGTTCTCAATATTACGATCGAAATTTGTTCTCAATATTACGATGGCAACTTGTTCTCAATAATACGATCGTAACTTGTTCTCAATTTTACGGTCGTAACTTGTTCTCAATATTACGATCGTAACTTGTTCTCAATTTTACGATCGTAACTTGTTCTCAATATTAATATTACGATCGTAACTTGTTCTCAATATTACGATCGTAACTTGTCCTCAATATTACGATCGTAACTTGTTCTCAATATTACGATCTTGCCAAAACTTCAGCTTACAGTCACCTGATTCCCTGCATTTATTAACACCGCCGCCGGATGCTCGCTCCCAATGCATTGTGGCGCGAGAAGTGATTTTCATATCACGCTTTCCCAGCCTCGCTGTCGGGAGTTGTTGTTGTTGTCATTTAACCTGCTTCTGCAGACGACGGCTGCAGTGATCTCGGTGATAATAATAATCAAAGACCAATGTAGTGATTTATCGTATAGAATTTATTGATTTATCTCTTCTTATTGTAGTTACTGAGTTACGGTCTACCAGCTTCCTGACAAGGATAAATTCAATTATTCCAACTATCAAAAACTTGTAGCTGATGTACCGGTATATGGAATATACTGACAACTGAATATGCTGTTCCGTCCTGATATACTGTAGCTGTTACGAAAAAACTACAATATGATTTGACTTGGATTATTTAACAGTTCTTTCTGCCACGCAGTTACAAATGGATGTTAAGCTATCAGCTGTCATGATGGGAAACCGTTCTTGTAATACCGAGTCTTCAACAATTTTTCTAATACCGTAAAATGGGGTAACTTAGACCACTTTTTTTCTTATAAATGATGCCATTTTCTTACTAGCTAAATTAAACTTGAATTGAAACATGCAGAATACAGGTCTATACTGTAGCTTCACTCACCATAAATTGCTGGCTCCTGCCTTTCATAGTCTTTATGTAATTTCAAAAAAAGTGATGGTCTTTGTTACCCCAGCTCTTGGGGTAACTTAGACCGGGTGGTAAAATCAATTATATTTTTTGGTAAAATAACTCCAAATAACTACAGGTTTTGGTGCATTGTAGTAGAACTCTTCTAGTTACATATGCAAATGACAAACTTGAGGAAAGTGTCATAGTTTGCAAATGGGGGGCGCCACCCCATAATGAGGGAAATGTGACTACCTAATGGCAGCCCTGATGGGGTAATATAGACTGGCTTGGATATTAAGTTAAAATTACCATATATAAGACTCTGTAGAGTCTGAAACATAAAGAAAAAACATAAATAGGCTGTCAAACATAAAATATGTTATATATGGTAATTTTATATTAACTTCCAAGCCGGTCTATGTTACCCCGGGGCCGTTAGGGCTGACATTAGGTGGTCTAAGTTACCCCATTTGGGGGCGGCGCCCCCCATTTGCAAACTATGACACTTTCCTAAAATTTGTCATTTGCATATGTAACTAGAAGAGTTCTACTACAATGCATCAAAACCTGGAGTTATTTAACCAAAAAATAAAAAAATTGGAGGGGGTACTCTGACAGGCTTTAAATAATAGCTTTTTTTCGTGGGTCACATTTTTAATTTTTTAACCTATTAGATATGCAAACTTTTCAAATCTTTCTATTGTGTTATGTAGCCTCAGTATTAGGCCTTTAATGCCCATTGACAAAATTTTTCTATGTCAAATAGTTTTTGAGTTGTGGGGGTTTTTGTAAAAAAAAAACGAAAAGTGGTCTAAGTTACCCCGCCAGTCTAAGTTACCCCATTTTACGGTACTCATTTATTTCTTAAGTCGTCCAGTGACTAGATATATAATGGCCGACAAGTTTAAACTATTCGGTTAAATGAGAACGTTATGCTCTCATCACTGAAGTGTTAATTTCGTTCATAATGTCTCCTCGTTGTACGACACACTAATTCGTGTAATGGAGGCTGAACTATGACTCGACCATGTTTAGTATAAATAGACCATGCTCCTCTAAATTCACAGAAATGTGAGATTTTTTCCAAAAAGCGCTGCACTTATTGCAATTGAGTGAGTTATCCTAACCCAGTTTGGTCCGCAAAAGGACATGCCATTGCCGAGTCCGATCTACTGCGGGTGGAAGAAAGTGTGTATTGGACAATATGACCGATTCAGTTTTCTAAGTGTTCGTAACCTATTGAGTCCTCGCGGATCCAATAAAGCTGTTAGTATTCGGAATCAATTTTGCTCCACACGCTTTTGTTGAAGTGAAGCGAATTATGTGGTATGCGAGAATCAATTCAATGCCAATAATTTTTTACATGCATTTATTCGAGTAAAACCACATTCCATACGGGTTGTTCATATCGTTAACCCATGCATTAAACTTTGAACAATAACACAGTGGCAAAGAGTTCGAGGGTGAAGATAAAAATGAACATAAGTTCGAGTTTCGTTCACTTTTTTCCTCACAAGAAATGCATGAGGATGGAAGCGTTGGGCAGTTGCGCAACACCTAAAAATGTTAGCTTTCTTATGTTGATCCTTCGATCGTTTGTAAACGCGGAACTTGTGATGCTTCTGAGTCACGTGAATTGCGTGAAATGTTGACCACGTGTAACAGAAAATGGTACTATATATGTGCCTTTTCAATCTACCACATTTCAATATACCGTGACAAGATTTTTCTCACCCCAATGTATATATTCATTTCATCATGTGATCAGTTGATGTCATTAACGGAGCTTAGTAAGGTATTAGACTAGGTAGGTATTCAGAGATTGGTATCGTATTCAAAGTTTGGTATGGTATTCAGAGCTTGGTATGGTATTCAAAGCTTGGTATGGTATTCAAAGCTTGGTATGGTATTCAGAGCTTGTACGGTATTCAAAGCATAGCACGGTATTCAAAGCTTAGTGTGGTATGCAATGCATGTTGTGGTATTCAAAGCATAGTATAGTATAAAAGCTTGGTATGACATGCAAATCATGGCATGATATTTAAAGCTGGGTATCAATTTTTGTGTTTTGTGGCTCATTTGTTCATTTCGATTTCCGTTACGTCATCCAGCTTGAATTGTAAACTTGATAAATTAACATTAAATTAAGGATAGGTAGCTTGATTATTATAATTGTTCTCATACAAGATATCTGAAATATCATTATAAATATGATAATTTCTTAGAATTATTAATTAGAAGATAAAAACTTGAAGGTAGTAGAGTTCAAAGATAACGTATCAGTCCGCCTTATGGAATGTTTAGTTGTGGAATGTCAAGGCAGTTGGAATGTGGCTTAAATGCCACGGTTTCCTTTTAAATATTTTTTAACATAAGAAAGAGATGAAGTTTACCATATATCACCTGGAAATTACCGTTGCAAATGACGACCATCTTCAATGTCTTACGGATATTCATTATCCGATTTTATCTCAAATACCCACTTCATTTTCCCGACCTTTTTACAGACTATTTTCTGCTACCAGGCATAACCTCTTTCCTGCATAGGCTACGCTGAGGCAATGATCAATTCGTGTACAATTTTTCTTTAAAATGCATTATTATGATGCAGAATGTATATAGAGTGTGCAGTGCATGGTCACGCAGGATCACGGTAACGTGGTTTCTTCGATTGTACGGATAAATGTTGGCAAATTACATCATAATTGCCACGTGAATGAAGCCTAATCGAGTCGTTCAAGCGAGCGTAGCGCCACAAAAAACTACTGCGTACAACTGTACAAGGCTCAAGTGCGTAATTTACGCCAGCGGACAGACGCACGCTGCCGACGATAGCGTAAGTACGCTGAGCGTCTTGCAGCGTAGGTTTTTGGTGTGAGACCTTGAAGAGTTAACGCTAGCAATGCTTGTGTGTATGAAGCTGCCATGGAAACCTGCACCGACGCTGTCATAGTATATACGTTTTCGTTCTCATAGATGTTAAAGAACGGCACCGTTTTTCCGCTACCTTTAATGATATATCTTCTTATTCGTCACGAAGACAAAGATTTTTTCTAGTTTTATTTATTGTTTGGCTAATTTAGCTTTGTTATTTTTGAGCCCGCATCATTGTTAGAGTTTTCCTCCTCGATGTCTTTGTGTCGTGTGGTCTCGTAGCCAGCGGCAGTTTCGTCAGATCGTCTCACGCACTTTGTTGCAAACACAATCAGCGCTGCCGTGGGCCGTTTCTTTTCAAGTCTGAACAATGCGAGACTTGGTGAATGCCGCCCGCCCCATGCAATCCAAGCACGTTCAATGCACGCGAGGCTCTTAGCCTGCACATTTCGGCACTCGATGGGCGCTGCATTTCAATGCGATTCCCCGTCTATAATCACTGCCTAGTGCTGATATTCACTTCACTCCGAGATTATTGTTGAGACCGCTTGATATCAAAACTGTGGTATATATGCAGGCTCCGTGAATGAGTATGAGTTCTGAAAGTCTGTTAATGGCTTAAAAAGTATTCCATAATTGGATGTGTTGGAAATAAATAATATAAATCACTAGTTCAATTACGAATGGTTGGCAAGTAATGTTAAGGGTCATCAACTTATTATGCGTCCTACGAGTATTTTACATTACTGAATGTTTGTTCTGGTTCCTCGTAGCCTTCTAAATACCGCAGCGTGAACAGAAAGAACATATGGTACCTAATTTTAAAGCCTGAATCTGGTAAATGAAAATTATATGATTTTAGTCTTTGTAATGGGCGTCAACTGCCATGCAATGATCAACATTTAAACGCGTAATTGATACAACGCAATCTGAAATATTCTGAAGTTTCCTCAACATCGAAAATATGTATCGCCTTTTCGTTTGTATTGCTTTCCGTTTTGCGGTTATACTACTAAAATGTGTTCTATTTTATGAGAACTAAGTTCTTCTCAGATATACAGTGTTATTCTAAAATAATGATGGACCCAACGGAATAAATTCGTGTACTTATTTACGTTAAAATCAAAATGAATAAATTATTTCAAAATGAATAAATTATACACGAATGGAAAGAGAAAGATTAAACGTTTTTTTACATATTTATAAATGAACAATAGTGCTCTTGTCCCCTCAGGAAGTGACAATCAGTCACTTCCTGAGCTTTGGGTAAGACGCATATGAAATGAAGATCTGGCTCTACACTTCTGGCCAACGAGGTTCTCACTTCACCCTCTCCTTGTGACTATTTCTTATGGAGTTACGTCAAGGAAGCTGTTTACGTCCCACCTCTACCAGCAACTCTGTTAACTACCCCCCAGAAATTTTGTTCGACTCGTTGAAAAAACGAATAAGAAGATTATTAGTGAAAAGCATGCTCTGGTCTTTAATCAAACTTGCATACTTATAAATAAAAGCAACGGAGCCATGAGGTTGTTTGCTATTCGCTATAATTCTATATTGATATTATATGTGAACAAAAAATTAGAAATCATTCTCTTTATTAGGTTATCATTTAAAAATTGCAGCATTTGTTTGTAGTCTGTATCTCAGTCAGTATCCATTTCCGACTATAGACTATTATCGTGGTGTGCTGTAAGAGCTCAGCACGTGAATATATGAATCCCTAAAACAGCACCAACAGAAATATAGGTTTCCCAGATACGGTTTTGTCCTCTAAAAAGAACACCAATTAATCAATTACGGTGGTTCTGAAGAACCGTATCATTGGTGTACGGTGCACTCAGTAACAGAAGATATGCTTTCTCGTGTGTAGGACGAGTTTGGCTACCGTTTTGATGTTTGCCGAGCAGCACAAGGGGGACATATTGAACATTTATAAATATATAAAAAGAATTTAAAATTTGGTGCATAAACTTTCAAAATTTTCATTTGTGTATAAATGATTCATTTTGGATTTATATACTTGAATACATAAGAATTTATTAAATTGGGTCCATCATTTAGAATAACCCAGTATTTTAAAACCTCCAAGCCAAAGCTCCTGTATTGCACTCCAAATGACACTTCATTTATTGCTTTTGCTTTGTTGCGCGCGGAAAAGAAAGCGTGTCGTTGCGAAGTCGCCGCTCTCGCTTGCAGCAACCGGTTTTCGTGTTTCATTTCTCCTGCTCGTTTACTTGAGGTTAAGTGATGGAAATATTGAAAGATTTCGTGTTTCATTTTTCCTGCACGTTCACATGGGGTTTTTATGTAGGAGGCATTGAAGATCTTTTGTTTCAATTCTCATGCCGGTTCACTTGAGGCTGTAAGGAATTATTGATGGATCTCGTGATAATTTTCCTTGCAGGTTTAGTTGATGCTCGAGTCTGGGAAATCTTGATGATGTTTCATTCCTGGATTGTTTGTCATTTCTATCGTCATCCTGCGATGTTTCTGCGTAATTTATGATAATTTGCAACTTTTCTCGTCCTTCGTTCTGCAGTTCACCTCGAGATTCTTAGTTTGGCTCTCATTATATCCAATCATCATGGATAGAATGTTCAGCAATAATTTTTTTTTAAATACTATGCTGTTACACTGAATTCGAGAATTAGTCTCGAATTTTTTTTTTGCATGTACATGAATATTGATGCAGTTAAGATACTTGTACTTTGAGAATTCATTTGTAGAGATATTTATATTTCAATCTTGTATCAATGTTTCAATATTTTCCATTCTAACCCTTTCAATTCAACTAGTAAAAAGGTCTGTCACTCTCTCCTGATCTCCACATTGCTAAATACACACGGCATGAATTTTGACCAGTTTCTTGTTTAGGTTACCAAAAAATGATCAGTCGTTCACCTTTCAGGTGAATGGTCATGATAGAGTTAATTGATTAATGCTAATTAGTTTATTAATTCCCATGTTTCTGAATCAAAGAGATTAGTCGTGACCGCGGCCAAGCAAGCGCTCTAAGTGAGACATGGACGGCGATCGCTCCCAATACTGAACAAATCGATCGAAACTGAAGAAAAAAAATTATTGGAAAAATAAAAATAAATTGAAGTGTAATTGATTGTTAAATGAATATTTGAGAACAACTAACTAACGAGAACAACGCGATGGCCGCTACCGTTCATTGACGTCTCGGTTGTTGGCGGCGCGTGAAATTCCGCGCTGCTTGCACCGCTCAACTCGTCCGCATGATTGCGTACAATTAATGTGTGATCTATTATCTCTTGCCTGTTGATTGTGCTGTGTAATGAGCTATTACGGAAGATTTGCTTGTGTGAGTGGTACGTGATGCGGCTCAATGAACATCATAATTATTTTAACAGTCAAATCTTTATGAGAAGGTGGCCTCTCACTTCACGAGATTCTCATTGTGAAGCTTAAACGTGCATAGGCGGAATAATTGGTGCTGTTAGAACAGCGTTTGATTTTTTGAATATCGATCTCTGAGAGCCATTTGCTATAAAATTGCAAATGCGGTCAGATAAATGCAATACTTTCTGTAAATTGCGAGCTTCTTACATTATTGCGATTCCTCTACATTGCAGAAGGGACGAGAAGGTTTGAGAAGGTTTAGGGGCAAAGACGATAGAGATAGACTGTTAGAAATAAAGTGTGGACTGTGAACCGTGCACAAACTTTTCTGGACGTCTTTATTGTCCTTTTTTCATAACGCAACGTTTTTTGCTTCGAGGTCGCCGAGGAATAGCGCTAGCACGTGGCCGTTTACCGCTCTGTCGCTCGTCTAACATGAGTGGCATTTTACGCCGACCGCGAGTGATTAATGTTCCTTAGGTATTTAGCATAGTACGAGCGTGTCGCGTGTAACGAAGTGGCTTCACCTTCGTTTCCCGACATAATTGCAACCGTAACCACAATTAAATCTTCAACTAGAAAGTTGAAAGCAAATAATAAGCCACAATGATTCACCATTATAGGATGATGAATATGGAATAGAATATGGTGAATTTTCTTAGCTCAGTTTATGCTTTTAAATTTCTTGGTTTTATACGATTTGTGCAATCGAGCGAATCATCGATCGAGATTTCATCGATCGATAATATTTTTACACCAGCGAAAAAAGTAGTGTCAGAACAATTTTTAAACTTCAAAACATCTGTTGTTAAAGAACACAGTTGGTCAAGTGGTGCTCTTCAGTGTTGCTTGTTGAGCTGCACAGTTTTATTAGGTTGCATTGCGAGCTCTTCGTTGCGTTTGTTTGTATGCTCTGGCGCACTTTGCTTTCTGGACACGCATTAATAGTTCTTAAGAAGCTTCTATGATAAAATAATGGAAAACTCAAGTTAGGACAGAGATCGTGGTCATCTATTCCTGTAGCGGATCTGCACTGTTGATTATTTTTTTATTTGTTCCAGTTTATGTTTCCTCGAACGAATAATTACAAATCTGATTGTGTTCCAATTTAACCTTGGTTCATAACTGACGTGCTGTATCTGTAATACGCTGCTTTTAATTTTTGCTCCTTATTTGTCTGGCTCGCCTTCGTAATAGCATTTACACTCTAAAAGCTATAGCTCCCACTGGTATGATTAGTGACCTCGTAGCTTCATGCCACTATTAGTTACTTTTTATTTATCTTTTATTTTTCAACTTAACGTTTTTCTATTGTTTTTATCGATTAATTCTGAATTAATTGAAATATATCAGAGGAGCTCACAGTTGTTGGCCGCATCTGTCTTACTTGAGGTTGAATGGCAAGACAGGCGTGGATGGTCCACTTGTAAGAATATTGCATTCATCATTGTTGAGTAAATTCACATACACCTGGGATTTGTTATTGATTTCGCTTTGCTTATTTCAAATTAATCGTGAACGAACGAATAACTGAAACTACAATAGAAGTAGAGGCGGTAAACAGTGTATTAGATAAAGCTTATAAATCAGTGTCTTAGATACTGCTTATAAAAAATATTCATAACCATGATAAAAAAAGATAAAAAAGGAAATATTTTCTGAACTTACTTGCGAATATTCAATGGAAAACTGAATTAAATTATTGATGTCAATATGTGCATTAGCATGGATTTATTTTGTTTTTGGTTGACGGCGTGCAAGTTGTGCTACTACAGAATGTTATGTACTCGAGTTACCAGCTTCATATTCCTAACTTGTCCGCTTGAGCCTATTTCGCTTATAATGTTCTGTCAACGTTTCTGTGAATCGTGCGTAAACTGCAATGATTGTCGTACTACAATGGCATGACGTTTAAATGTTAAACTTTGAGTTCCAAAGCCGCAAAGAGTTCTATTTTGATTCTAGAAATTCCATGTTTCAGTTTAGTGAGACTTGTTTTATTTTAGGGAAATCAAAAAAACGACTATTTTCTAGTTGTCTATTACTATTATTCATATCGAATATCCTACACAACTGCTGATATACCTAGAAATCTGCAGGGAAATATTTCGAAATCGCATATTGCTCAAGCTCATGCTTAGGCATGTGGTAGTTCTTTAAGATGCTGGCGAGCTCGCATCACCTCATTTAATGGTTGCACAACCCACTTGCTGGGTACGGAGGTCGTGTGTGTGTTGGAGTGGCGGAGAGTTTCATCACCGCTACTGTTTTGATATGCTGGTCATGTCGCGATGTTATTCCTTTACACAGACATGACCACTAGCTGGCCAGAGGCTGCACCATCCCGACTTGCTTAAGTACACCAGCTTCCAATTTTTCGCCTGTGATTGATGGGTTCAACTTGAAAAGCCGTCTGTGATAGGCTGACGGAGTTATGAAATCATAATTGTTTTTTAAAGTATGGCCGCTGCATTATGTGTACTATTTGAAGTAGTATAGATTTTATCCAGTTTTCTGTGTGTATTGTGTAGTTCTTGCGCGATCGTTTTAAGCATCCGTACGTGCTTGCACTGCACAATTACCATCATGGCATCATCTGCTTATAATTTTCTCACTGCCGGCGGTGTCATGAATTTTTTCTGCATTAACTCGTTATGTGTTACTCGATTCCAGTTGTCCGCGTGAATTGCAATAATATGTTGTTTACCGCATGTATGTACCGGTGTTACCGCTTTTGTGTAGTAGTTTCGCTTCATTTTATTCAGAGGCTGTCAAGGCAACAATAATGTAGCCTTGAACGTAACTCCGAGTTTGAACGCCTTCAAGAACAGACTAGACGAAGCTATGCAGGAGTATATGTTTAGTCTTAAAATGCCTAGCAACTTACGGACCAGGCAATAAGTCCAGCAGCTATCTCAATCAATCGTCAGCTATGGAAAGATCGGGTTCCAAAGGCCGGATCCCTTGTGAATCAAGTCACGAAAATTACAAGAATCGGCAATGGGCCATGGGCCTATTTCTTCAGTGCCGACACTTCTATTCTTTGGCAACAATAATGTTACGCAAAGAGTCTTACAATGAACGATTGATTGTGTTCAAGATGTTTAAGCTGAAATCCTTCTGGCAACGATTTGCTTAACGTGTTTTGGATTATTGTCCAATCAACACTGCAATTTACCTTTCGCTGGCAAATTTAAGTTAACCTAATTTAAATTGATATTATAAATTGTGATTAGTGTTCGTCGGAAAGTTTCCTATAACATAACATAGTGATCTCGGCGCTGAAGTGTAGGCCTGATGTGGCCTGTCGCCGATTCTTTTCCTTTTCGTGCCATGATCACAGAAGATCTAAAATCGTGTCATTTGACCGATCTTTTCATGACTGACGATAGTTTGATGTAGCTACTATATATAGACTTCCACCGGGTTCGATATGGTGCTAGGCATTAAAATTTGAACATATATTTTTCCATGGCTTTATCTAGTCTGTTCTTGAACGCGTTCATACTTGGAGCGCCAACGATGTCATCGGGGAGGCTGTTCCACGTGTCGGTGATTCGAAGCGAGAAGAAATGTTGTTCGTGTGGAGAAGTTGCAGCGCAGTTTTTTTAGTTTATAGCCGTGGCCCCTGGTGTTGGTTCTTGTTTCAAATTCTAGTAACACGATTAAAGGTATATGATGCCATGTTGCTTAGTCAATCACTTTCTCTGACAATTTAGTTAGCCTCAGATGGGCTAGATAGTTAATGGAGTATACCTATACAGGGTAACGCATTTGGTGCCTTGTATTGTAAGCGCCCGCTTTCAAGCAAGCGCACGGGATGGATACGTGGTAACCGCTTAGTGTTGACTCGGTTTTAGCATGACATACTACGTAATGAACTTGTCTTTTTTCTCTTTTAGGGTAAAATTTATAATAATGGTTGAGGAGAATTTCTCCACTCGTTAATTTGAAAATGAAATCTATTTATCTAATGACTCCGGCTCTTAATTGTTTCGTTTCAGAAATTTGAATATTACGATTTTTTTGTCAAAAGCAGTTATTTTTACTTTCACTTCTTGTTTCTTCGTACATAAGAGTAAAATTTGCTTTTGCTTCCATTTGCGCATTATACGTCAGCTCGAATTAAACTATTCTTCTCGGAAGTTTAAGTTGTTTACGTTGGATGATTTTGTGCAGAAGCGCAAATCTTCGTTTTCATTTCAACGTTCGATTCCTGCGTTGAAAAAAAAATACACTAGAAAAAATCTTGGAAGTCTTCTAGCAATTAATGTCCTAACTGGTAATGAGCTTCCGCGAGACATCGTTCTGAAAATTAAGCACGTCTATTTTCTGTCATTTGAGAACCCAGAACCTTATAGCTAGCCCTAAAAAACTAGTCAGGATCTGGTTGTCCTTGGAGCCGCATCCTTTTCGCGGCGTCTTGCAGCTGCAGCCAAGGTTCAAATCTTTGAACCCTGCGTCGCCGCGCAATGTCAGTTTTAAGAACCATCGCAGTTTATTTTCACTAGCACAACGAGAAATAATCTCTGAAGTTCAACAATATATGTAGGTATCAATGTCCCTTGTTGAAGCTTCTGCCCATGTCGTTGGTGCGAATTAATATATTATCAATTAAACATTTCATGGTGTTTCGATCAAAAAAGTAATCATTCACCTTGGAGGCAATATTATGATTAGATTAATAAGAATTTGTGAAGCTAATGACATCAATTGCAAGAAAAGATAATACCAGAACAATTGAGTTGAGATTCTGGCATATTGTGTGTGAGCGACGTAGGTATTTTCACTAATTGACGTAATTTGCCAGCTTGTTCTTTGAAATTCTGTGAAAAATGAAATTTGCACTCAATTGCCGTTAATGATGATAATTTGAGTATGTAATCTTTTTATTTGTTTGCAGGCTTGGCAGGCGGTTACCTCGGCCCCTTCATGACGTGTCAAGACAGCTACAAGGGCTACTCAGAGTGCTCGCCCCACACCGCCTTCCAGCCCGCTGGTAATTTGCATTATTATTATGCAGTATTTCATTCTCTTTTTAATGTTCTTATACCATATTTCATATCTTTCCTCCACGCTATGTGTTCCCTATCCTAGCCCTCGTGCAATGAATTCTTAATTGACTTATTATCATTATAGCCTATCTCGTAATTTTTTTTCCAATCCTTCCTCCGTTCGTTATCACCTTTTGGCCTATTATTATACCTTATTTTATACCCTTTTTAATGTCATTATTATACCTTATTTCATATCTTTCCTCCACGCTTTGTGTTCCCTATCCCAGCCCTCGTGTAATAAATGCTGATTGCCTTATTATCATTATAGCTTATCTCATAACTTTTTTTTCCTATCCTTCCTTCATAAGTTATCACTTTTTTGCCTATAATCGTACTTTATTTCAAACCCTTGTCCCTATCACTACTCCAGCCCGCTCGTGATGATTAATTGCCTTATTATTATACCTTTTCGCCTATCCTTCCTCCACGAACTGGGTTCGACCACCAGCCAATACGTAAACATTATTCTCTCATTCTTCCTTTCTCCACGCTGCGTTTTTCTTAGACAATTTGTCTGCCAAATTTACCAGCTGCAGTGGCCTAAAAACTGAGGACTCATAAGGATGCGTGCTATACTCGTTTTTTTTTCAATGCTAAAGAATATTTCCCTACAAAATGCTCATATTCCCAAATTACAAGCAGAACCCAATTTATCCTGAGATTGAGAATGTTGTGGGGAATTTCCGAAAGTCTTTCACCCACAATTAGAAAGCACTCCATTTAATATTCAGTCGCATAGATAATGCAATTCGTTAGTGCAGCCTGTATACCGGTATCTTGCATTTTTGTATAAAAATAAGTTGCAAATACTCAAATTAGGAAGTTTTAAAAAGTTAATCTTAAAAAAGAAACTAATTAGTTATTTAAAGGTTTGTCTCGGTAAATTTTTTTTTTCGTGAGTTCGATCTACGGTGCATTTTATCTGCCTTTGAGCTGCAGGCATGCTCCCGGGCGCCTCTATACCATCACATTCCTGGGAGCCTTGTTTCTTTAATTTACATCATTCAGTCTTGAATTAGTATTATTCCCCTTTTTTGTATTAAATTTGCTTTTGTTCACTTTCTAGTGAATTTCATGCGACTACGAAATTTTATGTGAACAATGAAAAAAAAATATTGCTCCTTTCAAAAGTAATTTTTAGTGAAATAAGAAACCCGAATTGGACTCAATTAACTCACTTTTGCTGTTGGTGTTCAGGTGCTGCGGTGTTCGCTGGAGTGTGCAGCGTGCTGTGCTGCGTGCTAGCAGTGTGCTGCACCGTGCTGTCAGCAGCGGTCTACAGTATGCATGCGTCCGGTCAGCGCGTGCTGCTCAAATACAAATACGCGACCGTCTCCCGCATGGTCGCCTCAGCCATCGCTGGTAACCGAGACAATTATATGCTAGTGCTTGAGGATTCACCTCTAAGTTATCCGAGTGATCGCTGGTCTTGTTGGAACTAACGTTGTTCCTTTCCTTGTTAGAAACTCGTATCCTTATACTGTTGTTCCTTACCTTTTTGGAAAGTCACAAACTTGTGCTGTTCACTTTCTTTTTTGCGAACTCACCATCTTTTGTGAAAACGCCAGTAACCATTACTTAAATTTATTTTCAGGCTTATTGAGCTTCATCGCGATGGTGGCGTTCGTAGTGGAGGTGCAGCTGGTGAGGGGCGCCGCGGTAAGCGGAGGACCCTCGTCCTATTCCCTCGCCTGGGGCTTCTACGTCCAGGTCTGTGCATGCCAAGCGGCCGGGGTGTTGTTGAACGCAATAATTTTACGCTACTCGTTTTAGGGTTGCATTCTTCATTCACGCAATATTTTACTCTACTCGTTTTAGGGTTGCGTTCTTCATTCACGCAATATTTTACTCGTCTCTTATACACATCTAGATGTGTATAAGAGACAGATGCAGGAGTATATGTTTAGTCTTGAAATGCCTCGTATCCTACAAAACAACTGAAATCTAGAAGCGNCTACTCGTTTTAAGGGTTGCGTTCTTCATTCACGCAATATTTTACTCTACTCGTTTTAAGGGTTGCGTTCTTCATGTACTGCAATATTTTAACGCTACTCGTTTTAGAATTGTGTTCTTCATGTACGCAATATTTAAACGCTATACATTCTAGAGTTGCGCTCTTTTTGGTTCTAGTTTTGAATAGATGGTGTTTCTAGCAATAAAAGTTTAATGAAGTGATGTAATCAGTTAGTTCAATACTTAACTTGATCCCAATGCAGTGCGTATTTTTGTTTCCCATTTTGCATCGGCTTGAATGGTTAGGTGTACGACGATACATATTTTTTATTTATCAATCGATGTAATGCCGTTTATTTCGAACTGATGATCAGGTTGCGTATTTCGTGCAGGTTTTAGCGACGCTGGTGTTGTGGGCGGCAGGCGGGGCCTCCAGCGCAGAATGGCAGCGCTCGCGCAAACTCGGCGGCGACCCGACGATGGTCAACCGTGACTCGCAAGGCCTGCATGCCAACACCATCTCCAACCCTCACTTTAAAGACGACAAGCAGCAAATCAAAACTGTGTCTGCGTCAGTCCCTCCTCTTGTTATAAGAAGTACGTCCCCCGTTTCGAGAAACACTTCCCCCGACGCACCGAAAGCTGGTTCCCCCATTGAAAGATGCGCGTCACCCAACGCGCGCGCTCAGTCGCCAGTCGTGCGCGTAACCCCGCTAGGACGAAGTGAATCACCGTCAATCAAGAGCTCAACGTCCTCAGTTCGAAGTATGTCTCCCACAGGCCAGAAACAAAATGCTTCCAAAGCGAACGTGAGAAAAGCTCAACCTATTCTGCCGACGCCTTTGGACGTTCACAGAAGTAACGGCGTCTCAGGCTCGCAGGTGAACGGCCTGCCGTACATGCTGGGGATTCAACGGAACTCCAACGGCCACACATCTTCTCCTGGAGCGCAGGCCAAGCGTTCTGTCTTCGACTTCAATAATAAGATTATTAAGAATAAACCGCCTCGTGGGAGGAGCAGATCACCGAATGGTCGGTCTTCTAGTGCTCGAGGGACCAGGTCTCCGAAGAATGTCCGCAAATCCCAAAGTAAAGACGATGGTCTTGCTTTCGTCCCATACGATCCTAATCGCGCGCCCTTGCGTTCTTCTCTGAGGAAGCCCAGGACTCAGAGTGAAAGCCTCTCAACCGACACAACTGACGGAGGGGCTGAAGAAGGAGGTATTCCTAACCTCGCGTTTGCTCAGAGCAGTCCCGTCACCAAGAAGAAGGTGCGCATTCACACGCAGAGCACTGCCGTGTAGACCATTGCTTCTCACGCAGTTTTTTTTATTCTAACGTAAATCTTGTATGAGGTTATGTAAGATTTTCAGTAAGAGTTTTCTTTTTGTGCGGGAAATCATAACTTGCATATGCTAATTTTCTCTTAGGTTCATTTTTAGTTCATAGGCTACTTGGTTGAGATTGATATTTATCAGTATTTAATAGAAATCCCGAACGAATTTTCTCCATTTGCTAGGCGACTATGTTAACTTGAAAAACGCATTCCGTCCGTTTTCTCGCAACTGTAAGATTACCGCATTTATGTATGTAATATTTGGAATCTCTAGATGCTGCTACAATTCGACATTGTTTCTTTGATAATACGACTTTCTAGTTAAATTAATCGTGTACAGCAATTTTTGTAAAAGTAAATGAAGGCCCATAAGAAGAGTGAGGTAAAGAAACGGTGGTAACAGTGCGAGTCCTGTTACTTCAGGAATTATTGTATGTTGATTCCTGGAAAATTGTCGGTGCTCGATAGTATTAGCTTAACTATAATTACTACCTCTATTCCAATTGTTTGTTGATATTGCTGCGAAAATTATATATTAATGTTAAAGTTTCATCGATCATACGTGAAGGGTTATTTGTATAATTTAATTTAGGAATCGATTTTTGTTGCAAGAAAGACGTGTAGCACGCCTATCGCCATGCTTCTTACCGCGCCTGAGATAACGACTTGTGAAAATTAATTTATTTCACATTGTTTTCATATCATTCAGTGTTCTGTTGAATTTCTCTTTCTCTAGGTAACATCGACATCTTATATTCATGAATTACATTTGTGCCTCTAAAGATGTGCAACGAGAAATGTCAGTTCAGTGTGACTGCTGAAAGTTGCGTAGTGCCGCTTTGACTCTTGCTGGATATTAATTCATTAATTTTTTCATCTTTTATTACTATCTAGCGCATCCAATGAAACATGCTAACATTACGACAATTTATATTGTTCAGCATATTTTGATATGTATTTTATTAGAAATTCTCTCAAGCAAATTTTGGCAGAGATTGAGGGAGTCGTTGAAAATATTTTTTGCATTGCCATGCATTGAATTGCATTTCTTGATTGCATAAAATAAAATAATAGCCGCGAATTTCTCTCATGGCCTGATGACAACTTGACGTTTAATGCGCAATAGAACATTTCGATTAAACTGTAAAATGAATGCACTATGCCAGCGCGGTTGCACGTTGTGAAAGCGGAAGATATTTTCATAGGGCATCTATTAACATTTTGTTGTTAGGATATTCAAATAGTGTATAATGAAAGTAAGCGTTAGGGATCTAGAACTATGCGAGCTGTGTTTTGATAACTAATCCGTCCAATTGTTAGCTGTATTTAAGTGCCGAGACTCGTGTACAAAGTTAGCTATCGTGCCTTGTAAATGAAATGCTTTCATCTTTGCAGTACCTAGACGACAAATATTTACTGCAGTAACGTTGATTTGATCACGGTTTTATTATTTTTTTAATATTCTTCATCTTTTGAAGACTTTGCACCAATCCGTTCTCCTTGACGCGCTCATAATTCGTATTGTTCCGTAAAAATATCAAAACAGATAAATCACGACAAACAGTTTTTCAATTTTCATGAAACTATTTTTACGCGAAGCTCCTGTGATCAATTAAGAAAATTTCAAAATTTTCTTGTCACAAATATGCGTGCAATCAAACCCCTAACTTACTTAGTTTAATATTGCTACGAAGTTATTGATACCTTTATGGATGTCTATAATAAAATGTCCTGTCAAAATCAGAAGTTTGGAAATGCGCAAGCAATGTAGGCAAATTTAGAGGTCAATTATTCCTCGATTTTTTTCGTCAGTAGAATGTGAAATATGCCCTGAGTAGAAAGGAAGCTGATAAATACTGATTAACTTGAAACTTTAGAAATACTTACACGACGATTTCTTGACATAATCCAATTCTCCGGGTCTCGTTTTGTCGTCCAAAAGAGACGACTCGGGTAGTTATGTCATGTCCACTACTGACACTTACCACGAACGTCTCACGAAGAGGAACGTTGTAAACTTGCGCTACGTCACGCGGTTGTCGTGTCCTTGGTTAATGCGTTACAAGAAAGGGTGATATACATTCCAGATTCATTCACATATGTATATAGAGGTTTTTAAGGGACTTATTTTGCAAAAATGTAACTTATCGATTGCAAGATTGTTATATTAGGTATCGTATTATTTAACGTTCATTATTGTTTGCAGGGCAATGTTATGTTGTACAATATATGCCCTGAGATCGATGGCATACGCGCATTTATCCAAGGAAATAAAAGTGAGAAAGAAATGTAATCACAGCTCTGCTTAATCCTAAAGATGCCGTTTATTGCGATGCTCAACGTTGATAATTCTAAGGAGGTCGCAACGAACAAACCGGCGCGTCATTATTTTCAAAGGTGAAAATAACAAATTTGTATCAATGTTAACATAAAATATAAAATTAATAATGGAGGCAGTTATTTTTGAACGTAGTGGAAGAAATGCAAGTCCTCACGCCCGAAGCACAATACATTAACGTCAAATATCAGACGGCCATCTGCAATATATTATACATTATGCACGAATTCTGCACAATAATTATAATAATTTCTATTGGTATTATAACACCACATTTAACTTGCAGTATTTAAATCGATACTAGTTACTAAATTTGTGCAATTTAGACGGAGAATTTTAATGCACGTCTTTTGAAATGACGCGCCGTCTTGTGCAATATACCTTAAAACTAATTTTACAGCGAACATATCCAAGTTGAATTGCAACACCCAAGCGCAATCAATTAGAGCCTAGCAATTTGTTTTAAATTAACTAATTAACTAGTCGTAAATTCAGAAAATTAAATGTGTTTAAATAGAGTCAAGCTAAAAAAGGGACAATTAGCTAACATCATTACAACCGAGAATTCTCAAGACACTGATAAACGTTATCCGCTATAACGTCTCACGCTGTGATGTACTCCAACACGTGCTTATGGAACTTCGCTTGTAGCGTCTTCAGCAGCTGTCCATAGTTTTGTTAAAAAGTGATTTCAGGAAGTGAAAATACTTTGGAAAAATGTGTAAGCATAGCAGAAAAAGACAGCCAGAAGAAATTTCAAGCTAAGCCAATCTGAAAGTAAGGGGCGAAAAGAATGCATAAGGTACCAAGTATGCAGACTGAAAAAACATCAGTCCCTGGGGAGCTCTCGCTGAAGCAAAACGGTCAATACATTAAATACAAAAGCTTTCGTTGAGCAATGAGTAATCCTAACAATAGTTGAGTTACCCTACGGTAGTGGAGTTACTCTAACGGTAGTCGAGACGGCAGCAGCACACTCCTGCTACTTTCAGTCGAGAGAAAATACTAATCATAACACTAGTGGAATGTGGAAGTTTCATTGAAACTTACTACGATTACATCAGATGAGTGCTACCTCAATGAGAATCAGTCACAACCTTGGTAATTATTTAACATCTTTATCGTCATTCACAAGCAACACCGTCATTTCCGAAGATAAGGATGCTTCCGTGTGCAGTTAAGTCAAACTCGATCGCGCCAGTTATCCTCGTTGTCGGGTTAAGTATTGAAATTTTAAACGCGAAAAGGATACGAGTAACAACTAGTTTCCCGTAGCAAAATTGTACCAATGGCCATCTGGTCAAGCAATTGGATGGCAAACAATGCCTACGCATTGGATGCAGTTGCGGCAATGATGAGCCGACAAGAAACGGAGTCGCATTGACCTCAGCTCAAATCACTGGTGCCAACCAAGTTGATATAGAAGTTTGTGATAGAAAAAATAATATTAAATATTGTAAAGTTGCTGACAGAAAACTGAGTCCCATACACAATACTTCTTGAAGCGCTGTCACTGATCCTGAGAAGGCACCGCATTGACATACTCCGCCAGACAGTCTCCCAATTCTTGCGCTGCTACCACCACACCGTCGCACTCTGCACAAACACGACTTTGATATTACCTTTAAATTGGGAAGTAACTAAACAAACGATGTACAACAGGAGAAAAACTGTAACAAGCAGCTGCCAGCACGAGAGGCAAGGGAATTTAGATCTGCATATCTACTTTAGAATGCAGGCCCGGCAGATTAGCTTTGTACTTCGTAGCAATACTTGCTACAAATTGAACTGCTCCCAGGAATTTAGTTAATTAATGAGAGGTGAGAATCATGCGTGCCTCGCCATCAGAGTAGCACCACCACACACCTGAGTCAGAAGACAGTCCCCCAGCAGGAAACATGGCGTCCAGCTGCTGCAGGATGTCTTCCAGTTCCAGCTGTAGCTGCTCACAGCTCATATCCAGAGAGGTGCTCATAGAATTACCTGCAATGCGTAGAAACAGTTGAACACTTTTTTGAAGACTGCCTGATATAAGTACGAGGGAGCATTGAAGATTTATTGACCTCCTTAAAAGAACTATTAACCTAAACGTTGATAGTTTCTAAGAGTAGATTTGAAGTGTACTTTATTAATGGGATTATCACATCAAGGAACATCATAAGCCATCATTGAGGCTGCACAAAATTTACATATATTCTGAGTAAACAAAATACAACTGAACAAAATTAGAGAGTAAGAATGAAGCTAAATAGAACTTTTACTTTAATTAATAAGTCCATTCATTGTTGATGAGATAACCAGTAATGGAGACGCTCTAACGAACAATGGAGCAGGCAGCATCCTGAGTTGGAGTGACCCAGATTTCATTGACGAAACGAAACTCATCAAGGAGTTAGAACTACATAGGCAGGATAAAATTCATCCTATTTACGTTAATGCACGATGCGTTAGGATGAGAGATTCCTATCCTTCCAACAATGTCGTCCTCGCACAACACTGTCGTCTAATCATTAATGTCACATTGCTCATGTATTTGTAATCGTCATCTTCATGATAATGAAGTAAAAATGTTTCCATAGGACAACATTCTTTCATGCTCGATTTTTGAAAATATTTCTGCCCTGAAGTTCTATTGTTAGTGAAAATTAATCGAGACGGCAGCGGCACAAAAAAAATCGAGACGGCAGCGGCAAACTGTCAAAAATTTTTTTTTACAGTTAATATATGAATTAGTCGTATAGAACCACAAAAGCCCAATTAATTTTAAACATAAAGAATCATTAATAAATAATGTTAGGCTAGGCATAATCATTCATTATAACTCATGTTTACAAACAACTACTTACTTCCAGAAATGGATACCCCGGACGTGGTATCCAGGTTACCAAGCACACTCGCCCGTGTGTTATTACTACTTCTTGAGACTGAAGACGCAACGACTCTACTCAACGGCGCCGTAAATGCGTTTTTGTTGTCGCAGTTGGAACCGTTATTGCTTCTCAAAGAATCATATTTGCCACTGACGCTGTCACGGTCAGTGACGGTAGCCTGACCACCGACGAGGGTAGCTTGGTCACCGACGAGGGTAGCGAGTCCGTCGGAAGCACTGAGCACTGCGTCGCAGTCTACACTGTACACGTCGCGCGTACACGACCGCCCACTGCCACCCCACGTCTGTAACCAGATATTCATTAATCAAACACGTCTTACAGCTCATCTTTTAAGCGCATGACGCGTGGCAAAGGGGCCGGTTAATGGTTTGCTTACAAAATAGCAACTAAAGGCTCTCGGATTACGTGGCAGTTCACAATGACCCTTAATTTCAGACCAATAAATAATAACCCCCACTAAGGAGCTGCCACTCATTGATAGAATCTGTAGCACAGGAGAATCTGACACGCATTGAAGACATCTTTCACTCTCTAGAAGGAATCTTACACTCATTTGAAGGAAACAATCACTCACTGATAATCTGTCATTCATTTGAAGAATCTGTCCCTTGTTGGAAAGAATCGGCCGCAGACCACAAATCTGACAGTCAAGTGAAAGACTCTGTCACTCACCCTAAAGACTCTGTCACTGCCAGTTCTGGTGAGGTCTGAGAAGCTGACTTCCGTGAAGCTGGGCAGGCGGCATTCCTCAGGAGCTCCCGAGTCTTCTGTTCACGCATTTCAAGAAATTAACTCAAATTCTAAGAAAGAAAACAGTTCCTATTCTAGTTTGACGAATGCGGAGAGAACACCAATAATTGATATTAATTTAGAAGAAAAATTATAAAAGTTACTCAATTTTGGCATAGTAGAATGCAAGTATGAAAGAAAAATATCAGCTCTGCAAAGGAAATACATTACACATATAGGACAAGGTAACATGACACAAGGTAACATGCTAACAGTTTATCATTTTGAGAAACGTTACACTCACCAGTCGAGCGCAGGTCGCGTGGGGCTTCGTGGGCCAAAGAACCCCTGTCAGCCTCAACGATCCCCAGGGCTTGGGCCTTCTCCTGATGGCAAGACAATTTCATCAGCCACAGGGATGTAGCAGGGATAAGGTAAGGAATACGGAACATGAAGCAGTTGCAGTAATACTGACCACGCAGCAGGAACCTTAATTCTTATCTTGTAGCTGGTACAACAATAGTGATCTTGGAGCAGCTACAGTAACACTAATCATGTAGCAGGTATATTAATATTCAGAGGTGGGCAGTAGCGCGCTTCATGTAGCGACCGCTACTAACGGCCGCTACATTTTCAGTAGCGGTAGCGGCGCTTCATTTAAGCAATTGTAGCGGTAGCGATAGCGCCCGCTACATATTTAAGTAGCGATACGATGTTTTGCCGCTACAGCGCTACCGCTACATTTATAGATAAAGCCTTTAGATTTTATTTAATAGTATTAAAATATTATTTAAAAACCAGCATGATACATACATAACATAAATTACAGAATAAAACTGTACGAAAGATTTCGGTGTAATGTTGTCAACCTTAGCTTGTTACTAGTCTCAACATGTTAGTTGTTACTTGTTAAGTTGTTACCAGTTACCACTTACAGGTATTTTTCATGTTTCAGTTTGCAGTTATTTTCACACAGATATTTTTATGTTTTCACCTTCCCTACATGGATGTCTACTTTAATCTACCAATCTCAAAAATAATTCACATATATATACAAATATATTACTGATTTTTATATGTATATGTGGGTAATTTTTGAGATTGGTAGATTAAAGTAGACATCCATGTAGGGAAGGTAAATCATAAAAATAACTGTAACTTTTATTTACTGTATCTAACCCGTAATAGTTCGGTTAGGTTAATTGCAATAAAGTTGCATTGATATGTTTTGAAAATGTTTTATTTTCATTAAATGTTTATGAGTAAATCCCAATAGCAGAACAATAAATATTTAGAGATTTCCAATAATTTTGGCCATTGTAGCGGCAAATGTAGCGGCGCTACATTTTACTGTAGCGGTAGCGCTCGCTACAATCTAGTGGGTGTAGCGGTAGCGCCCGCTACAATGTAGCAGGAACATTAATACTAATCATGTAGCAGGTACAGTAACACTTATTTTATGGCAGGTATTACCTTAGTACTTATCATGTAGCAGGTACAGTAACACTGATCTTATTGCAGGTACATTAATACTGAGCATGTAGCTGGCGTAGACTCGCAGAAAAAAAAAACAAAAATACGTCCTAAATATGAGAAATTTCCACAAATCAAAGACAAGTTAAAATAGTTCGCATAATCAGCCACCTGCTCGCCGAGCTTTTTCATTACGATGGCCGTGTCATCCAAACGCCTCGCCGAGTCACAACCACTGTGTACAATCGGGGACAATGCAGACCACGAAGTCGTCTTCATTTTTCTGTTAGGCGCAACTTGCAATTTGTCTGTTGAACTTGCCGGTCGCTGCTGCTGACCAACATTTGAGTTCATAGGTTCACGAGGTCCTGGCGATCCCCTAGGGATGTAAGTAGTCTTTGGAGGAGCGAGATCAAAATTTTTAGTGGGCATGCGGGGCCGCAGAGGCGCCCCACTGATGGGCGTGCTGCTCTCGAAGGACGGCACGCGCTCGTGACGCTGGCGTTCAAGGGTCGAGCGAACACACGGCGTCACGACGCCCACTGGACCGTTCATTTTCTGGGGACACACAGCAGCAGTTACATGCATGGTGTTATAACCTTAAGGATAGTAAATTGAGAAGGCGATTCAAGCCGTAATAAATATTGTAAATATCATTGGATTTAATGAGAAGTGAAATTGCATTTATTATGATGTTATTGCGCGATGCGCAGTATGAACAGCGTTGATTTAGAAACACGAATATCAGATAAAACCAGGAACTTTGTTACAAAAAAAGAAAATCTACAACAATATTACCACGGAATGTTTGTTGCAACATTACCCTACCATTAGTATCTTGGGTAATTATTGATTCAGATCCTTAACTTCCAAAGTTGATGCTTTCGTCAGAAATTGTGACTTACACAACGATTAGTAAGCTGCCTCTTAACTCTAAGCATCCTTCTGAAGAAATTTATTACTTAAAACTATCAGGATCTGCTGTAAGATAATGACCGAAAACTCTACAGTGACAGGAATATATTTTAAACAAGACAGGAATTGATAGAAAGCAATTATTGCAATAGCAATTAATAGCATGTCGAGGACACATCAATACAATGAAGCACCTGCAGCACAGAGCGGAGAGCAGCGATGTGCTGTGCCAGGCTGCGCGTATGCTGCTGGACCACAGCAGCGCTGTTAGCGCCACGTAGTGACGTGTTGCTGAGGGCGCTTGAACAAACACACAAATACAAAATTAAATTCCCATACAATTCGTTAGTGATTAAGGTTAAAAATTTCTAAGATAGACCATATAATTCATTAGGGATTTGGGTGACATCTTGCTTAGACCATGAAAAAATTTAAGAGTAAATTTTGAGACTTGGTTAGTACTTTTAAAATTTCTGTTGCACAGAAAGCGAAACGAAGCCTGTAACGAAATAACTAAAATAAATCTTAAAAATGTAACGTTATTAACTGAAAGTTTTTTACTTGTTTAATAATTGAAAGTTGTTTACGACACATTCATTCCATCACAGCTTGAGAACGCATTATTTCTCAAATCATAAATAGAAAAAGTATTGATAAAATTCAATGATTTGAGACAATGTTTACGCTATCATCGCGGCATTGACGGTTGATGCAACTCACGTCACAGTTGTATATATACTACCAGAGGCCGTACTACCAAAAATAATTTAAGAGTTCGTAAGTTGCCAGGCAATCACTGAGGGCTTTACGGGCAAAACCCATCAGCACTAACGAGAGATCGGCCGCTACGTGTAGGTACTTATTTTGCCATGTGCAGTTAATTAAGTTCAAGTGCGTATTGATAATTCGCCATCACATTTCACCGTCAGATGGAGAGGAGCTAAAGACTCACCAGTAGCCGCCTTGCAGTTGACTGATGACAGAAGCCAGCTGCCGTCTAGGGCTGTCACCGGCGGAAATGTGAGTTTTACTGGAACCATCTGGAAGACCATTTATTTCATTGAGTAATATGAAATAGATTTAAATACGTCACATAATGAACGCAAAATTAGTAAGGAACATCAGAATCAATGATTTTAAGTAATTTCTCAAGACGTTACATTTGTCTGCAAGTTCTTCTCACACCTGAGAAAGAGGCGAAATCAATATCTTCGTGAATAGACAGAACTTTGGAATCGAGTATCCAAAATGATAATGTGGTAGACCTGCGAGTTATAAGGTGAATGAAATGAAAGCATCTCATGGTTTGATTGAAATCGCATTTTATTGCACATTTATACATGTGCCGAAATATTTTCTTGCAATACAATTCTGGTTCTTATATCTTCAAAGTTACTAGAATCAAGTAATAGCTAGTTCAAAATATCAAGTTAAATTAATTTGTATCTTATCTATGACCATCGCCATATTAATTCTAAAATTGCATCTAATTGACATTGATTGCTCGGCATAAGCTGTACGAATTCAATATGAATACAGAACAATAAAGCAGTAGCAAGTACTCACGGAGCTGCAACTGTTGCTGGCAACGGTTTGTTGAGTTTTGTCGTTCCATCCTCAGCAAAGTTTCATCTAAGCATGCGAGGGCTTTGTCGGCAACAGGAATTCGGCCCGCATCATCTTGGACTTTTATCGTCCTGCCAGCAGCGGTGTACGCAGGGTTCATCCTGCAGCTGCCATACCGAAATCGTCCGTACAGGTTCTGATTTCCTGAGGCAACTCCATGATTTGGATTCTCAGGGTTGACGTTGAGACTGCGCGAACGTGTGTCGTTGCGCACAAACGGACTGGGTGAGTCGCCAGGCTTTGACTGAAGTTTGATGTCATCTTTAGTTGTGCAATTCATCTGATAACATTTGTTACTTCTAGGACCTTTGAAAAGGCGGTTAAGAAGGCTTTTCTTGCTCTTCTTGGACTTTTTTCCTTTGTTTGGTACATTTTCTGCACCAGGATGCAGGAAGTTTGGCAGACGATGATCAGAAAAAGCTTCTTGGACTTCTGTAGGATTCAAAGGTTTTAAAGGTTGACGAGACATCAGGCTGGACTGAACAGTAACCAGCTTCCTTTCCATTGGATCTTCAGATATATTCCTAACAGTGTCATTGATCTTTTCGTATTCTTCATTTTTATCTTTCGCAACTCCCCTGTCGATCTTCTTTAAAGCCTCAACTTCATCATCGTCCGAAGCATGGATTCCTTCAGAAATTTTTCTCTCGAGATTTTTCACTGGATCGCAGTCAAAATCATCATTAATTTTTCTATACCCGTTGACGTCATTTGGACTCTCACAAGCATCCTCAGTGGAGCAATGGTCGTCAGGGACGATGGACACTGACCAGGCGTCGCCTCCAGGAGGAGCAGGGGACACAGTTCTCGTGGGCATGGAAGACGTCGTGGCGGCACAAGCTGGGCTCTGGCGCACGGCTCCTGAGGGGGCAGGTGTGGTGGGGTCGGGTCTTATCTTGTGCTCTCTCCCTGACACTGTGGTGGCGTGGCTGCTGGAAAAGAACCAAAACAATGTATACAGCGATTGATAAGTATTATACAAACTTCTCTTGTAACCAATTGTCGTTTATATTCTATTGCAACCAATTGTCATATGTTTTTAAGTCGGTTAAAAATATAATAATAATATGTACACATACTAATTGCCAACCTAAGGGCGTTCCAACAGACGAACTCGATAAAATCATATTCTCAAATTCACGGAATTTACGAAATTTCTCATAACCCAAATAAATAACTTTCAAAATAAAAGGTTAAAGAATTAGGGACACGTTAAGAATATTAGTCAGCTGGAATAGAATGTGAATGAGTGAGTGGTAGGAAAAATGATCATTATCAGGAATCTTTTCATTTAAAATTTATAGTTTGAAAAGAGATAATTCTACAGGTTTTTTTAATTAATCAGAGTGCAACAATTGCCAATGAGATATTTCAGAACTTAAGATAGGAATTTGTCATTATTAATATTAGAAAGATATATAAAAATGAATAAAAGATTGTTCTTGATTTTTATATGCAGATAGCAGACCCAGGCAGAGGCAGGAAGCGCTGCGTGGCAGAGGAGCGCGATGAGAGACGCAACTTAGCGGCCACCCTGTCCAGCGCTGCCGCACCGCGCTCTCGTAACCCGACCTGCAGGTGCCAGGGTGGTAAGTCAGGATACCGCCCTCCTGACTGAACCCCCTCTACCATGCATAACACTAAGCAATCGCTCTAATACTTTAAAATAAAAGAAAACGCCCAGTAAGCTCACCATAACTTCGTTCAAAATGTTTTTCCTACCAGCTACATTATCGGTTCAAAAAATTTTAGAAATTTTTCACTAGAATCGAACAGCAGGCAAGATACCACAGAAGAGAATAATTCAGGATCTAGACATCATACAAAAAAAAAATAAAAATTTCCCTCGTGATAGTGCCTGGCTTTTTTGTCCAAGAGACATGAATTTTGAATTAGTTTCCATATTAACCATCAATTTAATATTGAAGTGGTGACAATCTTGTCAAAGAACATTTTTGATCTTGTCTCTAACTCAAAAACTTTAATACATTTCTTTGAAAGTAAATTGCAAAGGACGTTGAAAACACGTCTATTCAAGCAAACAACGTTTAATTCGAAGGCAAATGTCTGGTGAGAAGCTGGAGCTGTTCAATCAAAACCCTAATGAACGAAAATTATTTGTTCTCAACATTATGAAGAATTAGGACGTAAATCAACCTGTTGGCAGTGCTCCTGCACAGCGTGGTCAGGGCTGTGCGGTGCAGAACAGCGTGCAGTGAAGAAGCACAGCTGGCACAGAGCGTAGCCTGGGCACTGACGGCACACGTACAGCAGGCCAGTGGGGGAGTCAGCACTGCACGCACTGCACTGCACGCCTGCGTGCTCAACTGAAATGCAAAATGAAAATCAGTACAAGGAAAATGCAAACAAATAAATTCAGAAAAATGAGTGACGGGCATGAATGAAAATTGTCAATTTCAATTCTACAAAATAATTAATTAATAATAGAACGAGATTTATCCAACCTATTTATCCTAAAGATTTATCCAGCCCAGAAAACACTGATAATGAAAAACGCAAAAAAAGTACAGGTTGAATTAAGGAGAACCAATATCATAAAAGGAGTGAGTCAAGTCTAGACGAATGAAATGGTTACCTCTGGAACTGTTTTAGAAATAACTCTAACTAGATAACGATAATGTTCAAAACGAATGAGAGTTAGGTTGACAGTTGTCACAGAACAGCTGACGGCGAAATATCCTCTAACACACAAGACAATTACATAAAAAATATAACTCAGTACTCACTGCAGTGAGTGACAGAGAGCACATTTTCTCGTTGACGAAAATTTGAGGTCGCAGACGGACAGACGGACGGACATGGCGAGCAAAATAGTGCATTTTTTCCATAAATGAGAAAATGCGCTAAAAATTCCATTCTTATCGTCAGTCATTAAGGGTAAAAATTGTCAAAATGAAATAATTTGGTTATCTATAAATTGTCAACAAATTAGAGAAATGTTTGTCTGAATAATGCTATAATTTAGAGGTTACCAGTGCTAGCATAAGTGAGCCTGTAGAGCGTGGACCACCACACGAGCGTCTGCGGCTCCTGATGCAGCCAGGCACAGAGAGAGGTGCTCGTCAGGCTCCTGACATCAGCCTGCACCACAATAACAAACAGTCAATATTTGTGATGAAGCTGTGAGGTAATTAGACTTGGTAAAAACAAAGTGATGAAGAAGCTGTGAGGTAATTAGACTTGGTAAAAACAAAGTTGAAATGATACACAAATGATCAACAGAACACGACATCAGCACACCTCAACACGACAAATACACGAGGAAGTAAAGAACTGAAGTGGAGTGTTAAGATGAAACTGCAATTCAATTTAGAAACTGGAACGGTTCTCATTTCAAATAAAACTTGCTTTCAGTCAAGGTGAAAATTAGTGAAACTGCAATTTAAGGACAAATTTTAGTGCAGTTGAGCAATGTACTGAATTAAAGAAATTGTATACGAGTGTTCAACTTCAGACAGGAAAAATAGTGTTTTCATGTGTCAAATTTATCTCTTTTAAACGAGAAAGCAAACATTCAAGGATCGATCCGCATTTAATTAAATTGATGACTCAAAATTCCTATTTTTATTAACAAATGTAGCCTTCATGAGAGAGACGTCCAAGAGAAGGAAATTAGTTGCAATAAAATTGAGACTGGAGATGCTTTGAACAAGATATAAGGCAAGACGGATAAGGTTTAGATAGTACCTACCGTAGCTATGTACAGGAGTAATATACAAATTTTATTTTTGAAAAACTGGCACCTGAGGCTGAAAAGCAGTGCTGACAGTGGCGTCGACCAACTGCCTGCCAAACCACAGCTCTTCTCCCAGCAGTTCTGGGAGTCGAGCAAGCAGCAGCAACGCCCGGTGTAGAGTGCCTCTGAAAAGATGGTTCACATTAATCTTCTAGTAGACTTCAAATTTGAAACATTCATATTTTCTTGTAAGCTCTGACATTCATTTTCATAATGGTTCACTTCATATTCAGCATGTAACTTTATCCCAGGAAGTTTAACCAATCAAATTTTCTTGTAAGCTCCACCGTTCATCTTCCGATCTAATCCTCGGAATTGAAGTAACAGGTTTTCCCATTTACAACTTTATGCATTCCATGATAAGTTTTGGAAGTCAAGTTCATATTTAACAACAATAAATTTAACAAAGTACGCATGTGATGCCCTCATGGTGAATGAATAAAATGTGGGCGATGCTGGGATAACATGAGGGAATCTCTATAGCACAGTCAGAAACATGAACAATGGACAAGACATTTTGAATCGAAGATTCGATACATCAATACGTTAAAAATTAGGTATCTAGGTAGGTGTTTAGATTGTACTAGTAAAAAATTTTTTATTGTCTGTTACTGCTACTACTCCTGCAAGAAACTTATGTCAAGAACACATAGATTTATGTACAAACTAGAATCTCCATATCTGTTTCCTCATGTATTAAGGTGACATTTATGTAAAAACAGTAATTGACTTTTGTTTTCACAGCTTTGAGCAGAATTTATATTTTATTCAAGTCACAATTCCAACAGGTGATTACAGGGATAATTCAGAGTGTTGCCAGCAAGTCAAGTGAATGTAAGTTATGTTGAGACCTAATTTCACCATTTTATGAAAAGAGCAACCAAAAATAAAATGAAGTATAGGTACTTATATTATTAGTCATCTTAAATTGCAAGTTCATCATGAATGAAAAGCAAAGAAAACACAAAGTAAAGTCACCATACATCCAGCAATAACGTTTTGGAAAGAAATACCAGTTGCATAACCAGATCTAAAATGCATACAATTAAGAATTACTACTAGAATATCTATAGATTTTTCAGCTGATGATGGAGCTGGTCTCTGAAACGTTTTCAATGAAAGAGAAATAAGCTATGTCCAGAAAATTTTTCAACTGATGATGGAGGTGGTATCTGAAACGCTTACAATGAAAGAGAGAAAAAAAAGAAACAAGCTATGTCCGGAAAATACATGATTTGTTTGGAGAGAAATTATAAGCACACCTGTACGTACCTGGAAATTTGTCCTTCATTGCCAGTAAGTTGAGCAGCAAGGAAGGCTTGGGTGCGCTGAAGAGAAACATCAGCGCCACACAACACACACAGCACAAGCTTGCAGCCAAGAACAGGCACTACGCCTGACCTGCCCCTGAACAAAAATAGTTTATATGATTGTCACGTATATAAGTGAAGAATAAGCATTATTAAATTTAATAGGCTTTGAATAATAGTTTTAATTCAAGCATAACTCGCACGATCTGAACATGAACATCTTACATGAAAATTAAACACGCGAGTTGGATGCCTGATGATATCACCAAATCAATTAGGTGCTATAGTCCTTCAAAATTTAAAGAAACAAATTATTAACCATATGCGGATATTGAGGAATTATATAATCAATTTCAAGTAACTTATAGCAACCATCAATAGTCTGTTGTAATGATTATTCTTGCAAGCAGTTCAATCATGCATTTCATGTTTCATTCCAACTACATCAGAGAAAAAAATCCATGACTTAGCTCCTCCAAAGAACCACTTACTGGTCAAATAAATTGAGCAGAAGATTGAGAAGCAGTTCTACTGAAACAGATTTGTCAATTTCTTCGAAAGAATTTGCACACACATTACAATATTTCTTGTCATGAAGTTGCTTCTGAGATGCTTCTTTTGCTGAACAGCTCGTTCGTCTTGATTCACACTTGCAAGGCTTTTTTGGACCACTAACTCCACCTGCTTTTAATTTGTCATCAGAATGCAGTTGTTTCAGACGTTTGCTCTGCACCGCGCCTCTGCGCCGGTAAGATGAATTATTTTCTGACTCAGGCAAAACAAAGAGATTTTCCAGCAGAGCTTCAGTAACAGCAACTGAAATTTGATCATCATTGCAGTCACTGCTTGTGAGGCCCACACTTGCGAAGGCTGCCACCATTGTTTGTAGGTTCACTGAGGTCACTGAAAAAAAGTAAGCTCTGCAGTCTATAAAGGACTAAATATAAAATTATTTCAGTACAACTAATTCGGTTACTAGTGACTATGATACTTTATTATAGTACCATTCAAACATGGATAAAGTCATCAACATTTCTGAAGATAAAATCAGCCCATGTTGATAACATACCTACTATTGACTGAAGCACTATTTTGACCACAGCTATTATATTTCATGCAATGTTATTTTTAACTTTTTAATAAACGTATGAACAGCCAAGCAAATAATTTAAATCAAAATTACCTTGTCTAATATATGGTGGTAAATATATTACCTCCCAAAGGGAGGCAAATATATTACCTCCCTCCCTTACCTCCCAAAGTGTCTCTTATATGAGCAAGTTTCTGAGCCATTCTGTAGGCAGTGTAGCGAGTGCCTCGGAAGCGCTGGATGACGCCCTGGAGCAGCAACACATAGTCTGGGTGGTACCACTGGCTGGTCTCCAGCCGACAACTGAGAAGTGAAATATAGTAACTATTAAAAGAAAACAAATGTCCATAGATTTTTGGACAATGTTCAAATCTAAACACTTGCAAGTAGCTTTCACAAAAGTCTAGGGCAAGGTGATCACTGATTTTTCTCTAGAGATTCAATGAAGTAGTATCTAGATTCTAGATAGTACCTAGGTACCTATTGTAAAATGTAGGTAGTATAGCATAGTAAAGGTGCCAAAAAGGTGGTAATAGAAACAAGATGCAGAGCATAAAACCAACCTTTGTTTTGCATTGCTACTATGTGCAGGTCAAGCAACGATTAGAGAACTATAAATTATATATACCTAGGTATATGTAATTTATGTCTAACTATCCATTTCAATATACTTCACTTTTCTTCTCAATTTCTGCATTTTTGCCTGATTAAATGAAGTTAGATTTTATTGTGGACTCACAATATGTTATTGAAAACTTGAAGATTGCATTAAAACAAGAGACTAGTGATTCTTGGACACTCTATTGGCTAATCAATACATTTTTTAATAGAGATGACCAGAAAAAGTGAGATGGAGGAAAATCCAACAGAGATAGGTAACATATGTAAAAGTTGAAAATGGGCAATCAAAATAAAATTAATGGTGATTCCTTGGTTTTTGATGTCAATTTGTTTCAGAAGGAAGGTCAGATTTACATTGAGGCCAAACCAAATAAATTCATCACACATTGAAGTATACAGTCAAAGGAAATATGGTTTGTATTTAGGATATGAAAAGTATACAGAAGGGCAAACAATTCTGTTTTCCCATTGCTTCTTTTTCAATGACCTATTTTTGCAACCCAGGCATCTAAAAAGGTTTGCATCCATGTTAGTAGTTGAAATAAACTTTGTGTTCAAACTTAAAGTGAAAAATTGGCTGAACACCAAGGCTGACTTACCTTTAAACTAAATATGTAGGTACCTAATACTATAATAGACATGAGAAATGTGTACTATGGGGAAAAAGAAACTCAGAAAAGTTTGATTTTAGAAAAAGAGTTCCATAAGAACATTTTTGGTCAATTTTTATAGCTCTGAAAAAATAGGCACCAAGGTAGCCTTGTTTGAAAATAAAATCAAAACAACTACAATGCTCAGTTTGTCACCAGGTTTAAATCTTGCCAAAACTCTAGACAGATAGTCAGGAATCTGCCACTATGAAGCTAAAATGTTAAGTATTAAGTCCCCTGGCAGTTGGCTCATGCACACAGTGACTTTCCTAGATATCTTGGTATAATTTGGCACATACAAACAAAAAAAAACTTACTTTTTATAGTAAGGCACACCATTTTTTGTCTGATCCCGGTGCCAATCCACAAGCAAATCACCTGTAAAAAATACATAAAATCACATTCTATTCTCCAATGATAGAAAAAAATTAAAACACCTCCAATGTTGATTCCTATGAACAGCTCTCAAAATAAACATTATACTAAACTTATGTTTTCACTATAACACTTTGGCCCTTGACTTGGGAAGTTGGGCATGTATAAACATGTCGCATTTAATAAGGTATTGTGTGGTTTGAGCAAAGAAATAAATTCTCTCTTTAGTTGATTTCCTCCTTGATAATATATACAGCACAAACTTTAATAAGGACTACCTATTGCCAAAATCTCAACATCTTGATGGATACAGATTACAGAATCTTGGGGCTTGTAGATCCTGTAAGATCAACGTTCAATCTTGGCCTTCAAATGTTTTATGAAATTCTATGAAATGAAATTTTGAACAACATAAGTTTTTATTATGGTAGGTGGTAGCCTGCCATAATAGTGTCCACAGTAATTTTACAGTGCAGTGAGTGCACCCAAAAGCAGGCATGGAATTTATCTACTAGGCAAGCTGCAACTGAATTCTTGAAGCCGTGGTTTTATGGATCTGCCAGCCGTGATTCCATTTCTTTGAGCCGTGATTTAATTTCTTGGAGCCATGAATTCCATATCTCAGCCATTAAAAGCCATTTACAAGCCAGCAGCCACAAACTTTTAACCAAGTCTTGTGCTCGTGTTACCCCTAATCTCTAATTTTATCCTAAAAACAGTCAACACTACCATTTGTCTTCACTTGAGTGGCAACTGATTATGTGACAATGCAGTCTGAACGCTCTTACATGACTGCAACTATGCGATCTATAAGGAAACGTTTTAGGTTAGTTTGTTGTTTTGTTGTGCAGGATATTTTGGCAGGATCATTGAAATAGTGAGGATTGCAGAAGTTGGAAATTTTATGAAATGACATGTTTGCAGGGTGCAAACTGCAATTTTTTCAATCAAACAAAAATACATGACATTAGAGCCATAAGATTTCATACCTACTAAAATTATATATTAGAGCCGCAATATTTCAGAAAAAATTGGACTTTTCTAGCCCTGCCCAAAAAGTTTCATTGAATGATTGGTGATCTCAGAATATCAGTCACTTCATAAATTCATACTACAACCGAATTGTTTCTTAGACAAAAAACTAAAAAATACATAAATATAATAAGCCTCTAAAAAAGTAAAAATTGTTCTTTGTCCTATTTTGGGCCAATTTAAAGATTTGACATGAGTTAGCCAATTGCAATTATAGCAACGCAACTTCATTTATTAATTAGCAAGGCTTAACAAATAAATTTGTAGGTAGTTCAAAAAATAAACTTGCTCTAAAAAAATGAAAAGCTAACATTCTAACAAGTCCAAAAATATCCAATACCGGTACCTACCAGTTACCTAGATTGAAAATATGTTGGGAATGGGAGACTTGGGGTTGGGCATAGTGGCAAAGCAGAGAGTTTTTTAGACTCTCCTTCAAGTTCAATTTCAAGAACTATAAGTAGACCAGAAAAGTATCATGGATACCAGCATCATCATACATAAGATATTGGCTCAAATCTTGGGTAAATGAGAAAATTAAAAAATGAACTGATTCTAAAAAATCACTGGTTTGTCACTATGAGCCAGACTGTAGAGCATGGCACAACATAGGTCGAGGACGCCGATTTCATGCACCAAAGACGCCGAGGAGGATGCCACTGGACACCACTGGACGCCGGTAGGCCATGGACGCCAATTTAAGGTCGATGTGGCTGATGGAGAGCTTGAAAAGACGCCGATATCTCGAGCTAAAAGGCCCTACTCTACAGCCTGGACTATGAGCTTGGGGTACAGAGCCCAATCTAAATTCGAAGGCTCTTCAAGTTTCTAACTTACTTAGGCTAGCTAAAAGCCAATTGACATTAGCTAGGTATGTGCTCAATTTAACAATCAGTCTTAATCAGATAATATATATTATATAATATATTACTAGGCTTAATACTAGCAATAATTATATTTATTATAAATATAGATGGTTAACAATTACCAGTAATTATTAATTATTGGAACTTTCCCATTTCTAACTAAAATCTTGAACTTGCAGAGTTGCAGTTGCAGCACTGGTACCTAGCCTCTAGGCCTACTCTGGTAGCACAAGTAGCTAGGGCTAGGGGTACCACTGTTAGCACTGTACAAATACAGATTATCAATAGTCTAATACTATTAATTAATAATTTTTAGATGTACCTAAATTTTCATTACCTTTCAAATTTTTAATGGTGATCATGTGAGAGGTTTTCATCTTAGTACTCTTAGATACATGGTGGCAGGGAATTATTGTGAGTACTTATGCGTTTGCAAGAGCATCGACCGGTCCGGCTCAGCGGGGGGGGGGGTTTGGTAGGAAGGGAATAATGAAAGTCTCATTTACGACTGGACTAACCCATTGAGCANACGGCCAGTGTAGCTGTCAGCTGACTTTCTTCAGAAGTGCAAAAGCTTTTGCCGGTGAAGGTCACAGAAGGTGTGTTTTACGATCGGTCCGTAAAAAAGCGTTGATCGGTTCAAAATGACAAAAGAACAGGTTCTTTTGAATAACCTATGGATTGCCACCATGCTTAGATAGAATACCTAAGTAATTAATTTTAGCTGCTAAGCTTGTTCTATAATCAAATTCTATAATTTTCAGTCTTCACGGACTGACCGAGTGTTCAGAGTTATTATTATATTCGAATTGGTTGTTCCGTTACCAAGCTCTATCACTCGAACAGTCGAACTCAACTGTACATAAGCAGCTGACTAGGCTAAGCGGTCGATTGCTCGAAGCCGAAGGCTAGTACTGTATTTCAACAATATCAATGTCGGTAATCTTTGGCCCTAGATTCACACAATATGAACCTGCTTGTTTCTAACTCTACAGGGCATGCGAAAAATATCCATTTTGGTGGATCAAACTAATCACACTATGCATACTAACACCGCCAAACTTTTGAATCAACTGCGGCGCGGACTAAGCACGACGTCCGTCTCTCAAGCACAAAAGGAATGGCCAAAGTTGACTGTTGAGCAGTCTTCGGCACCAATTCAAAACATTAAACCGTTTTCTTCATGTGCAATACGTGTTAGTTCGAACTTCAAAATCATCCTGACATTCTAAGTAATGTGATTAATTATATTCAGCCCTGTTTATTCATACCGCCTGAGAAGCTTATCTGCTTATGGGCATTCACTTGGATTTCTCTATTATTTTATAAATGTTTTTTTTTTAATTGTAACTAGAGCTCCTTTGTGAATAAAATCAATCAATCAATAAAAAAAATGCTTCGAGATCTAATGCTCACTGTTTGATTAAGTATATCACATATTAGACGCTTACACCGTTAGGAAACTTTTCCGACCTGTCTCTAAGATTCCGTGTACATAAAATGTCTCTCAAACTAATGACCGCAACTCGATGAAACTTTGCACATACTTTCATTAAGACCTAACGGTGATGTTAAGGTAGTGATTATTCTACAGATCCCACCTTCGTTTCAACTTATATTGTCGGGGCCAAAATTTGCGGTAAACGACAATATTTTCTAAACTGAAGAGATCTGAACATTGAATATTATACATTTCTAGATACCTTACGGAAATTTTTCAATTAGGCTTCACTCGTGGGATATACATACGGCTATATGAAGAAGCAACCATACATGCAGTGAACATAAAATATCTCCCAAACAAAAAACGCTGCAGAACGCAGCACTAATTATAATCATATGCGTTCATTAGGACATAATGGGGATGTTTCAGGTCGCGAAAAATTTTCGATTCTGCCTTCGTTTGACGTTTGTGAGGTAAGTTATACAGTGATGATGCTTTGTACTCATTATGTTTATGTATTGGATTCCGCGTATTATAGCCTCTTGCGTCTCCTATCATCTAAATTTATCCATTAAGTATTTTTGATTAGCAGCATACGTGGTTCTAGGACGTGCTTTTTAAGCATTTATCAGGCTTTATCTTGTTAATAATGATGGTTTACTGTGCGAAAGATAAAAAATTATATCAGTTAATTAGTTTTATGGAAACTCTCGACCTACAAATTAATTTTCTTTTTATATGTGCATATATATGATAATTTCAGCAGCAAAATCTTGAGAAATCCAATCGCATACTGAGTATAGCTAGAATCTCAAGGCTGGTAAAACTGGCAATTGAAGTTTAGCTTTTTCATAGTACACCTCTAACTACT
The DNA here is from genome assembly GCF_000764305.2 of Hyalella azteca. Lineage (NCBI taxonomy): Eukaryota > Metazoa > Arthropoda > Malacostraca > Amphipoda > Hyalellidae > Hyalella > Hyalella azteca. The sequence continues at coordinate 182,842 of NW_025942561.1, forward strand.
ATGTAGTGCTGGTGAATCAACCATCTGAAGCAAGGAACTGAGGTATTGCTATACTCGAACGGCTAACTCAATCAAAAGTGTGGTTATAAATATATGAAATTTTTTTTCGTGAGCGGATACGTATCCCAAAAAGGATACGTTCTAGTGAACGCAAAATGACTTGCTCTGATGGTTGCCACCACGTACGACAACTTTAAAATATTTTCTGCCGCGTACAAACGTCCTCAGGTTGCTGCACTCAATAGCTAAAGTAAAATTTAAGTTGAAAGTTATGTTCCCGGACAGTGACATACGGCGGTAAAAGGTTAAGAAAAGTTATTGGCCAGTCCCGTTATCCAATTCTGTGGAAACGCTGAGTAATCCCAAGCATAGGTGACCGGAGCAAGGCGGTGATCGTGAATTATGAGGTCCACATTCACTTGTAATAAACACAAAATACACAAAGATATAAAATAAAAACTTCACCGAAATTAAAAATAATAATAATATAAAACTACATGCTAATATACCAGCATTTATCCCAACAGTGTACTCGAAAAATGAATAGAATACTACTACAGTATTCCTACTATACTTTATGCAGCTTATATTACTTGCTTCCCTCTTATTTTACGAAAATACATGAATTGCCACTATAGCAATTTCAAGTATTAGACGGTTCAGCGATAGAAGTAGCTGACTTAAGAGTCAGACAAAAATTTTGTGTTCCATTAAGCGTGTGCTAGCTAGAGACAGGCAAATAGAGTAAGACTCCTCGATGCTTGCCTCTAGCACCGATAAAATGTCAACGGATCATATCAAGAGCGGCACTGAGCAGTCGCGGCATGCGCATGGATAACTCAAACAAAATGCACATGAAATTTCATTTTTAGTGTAAGGAAAACTTATTTCATAGATGGTAAGTAAAGAATTTTTAGATCTCATTAGTGCCGCAACAAATTATCAATTAAGAATCCATCCAATTAATTGTCTATCCATCTATCTAAAATTTCAATTTTCTCTACTGGCATATAAGTATGCAATATTCATGCAATCATATCAATATTGTGCAATCATATCACTATCATGCAATCATATCATATCATGCAATCATATCAATGTCGCGCAATCATATCAATAACGTGCAATCATATCAATAACGTGCAATCATATCAATAACGTGCAATCATATCANTGCAATCATATCAATATCGTGCAATCATATCAATATCATGCAATCATATCAATAACGCTAAGAATGCCGCGAAGAATATGCGGTTTCACCTCGAAAAAATAATTCATTGCTTTCTACCGAAGACGTAACTCATGTCTCGCGCTATTAATTTGAACATAAGTTTGAGAAAACCGAGGATTAGCCTAAAATTATGAATAATTTAGTTATGGATATATATAAACATTTCCATAAATAAAAAGTTATGGATATGTTGTCGGTCGCTCGCCGACCTAGAAACTTGATCTACATCTGCGTTTGATTTCGATCTAAATCTTGATCTAGGTATACCTAGATTTGTCGGTATACCGACAAATCTAGGAACCGACAGTTCTTGTCGAACAGTCGAATGTCGTGATCATTTTTATCTAGAAAATATTTGAAACCTGTATATATCAAGTGAAAAGTGTAATAAGGAATAGTTGGAATTAGTGAATATATATAACAATCCCAAGCTGATAATTCATTTGAAAAATACCGCAAAGAACCAGTAATTTAAATGTATAACAGTAAACAGTAATAAAAAGTATTGAAATTTAATTTTTAAAATACCGCGTAAGAGAACACCGAAAAATAACGTTTATCTTATGCAATGACAAATTAAATACTAGATGATATAAATTACACGGAGTTGATAAGTTCGTGACAAGAAAAGACGTCAAAGAAATAAATGTCCCGGAAATAATTGAATGATATTTCCTGCCAACAGGAAATGAATGCGTCCACATGTAGATCATAAACAAATTTAAAAATAGGCGAACATTATCGGGAGTTCAGAGCGGGTATGTTGGTCGGTCAGTATTTATTTCTGGGATTAGAACCTCCCGAAAGAACCCAATTAATAAATGTGAATATTTTTTAAACAGTTGACCCTGTCTGGAGGCTCAATTCCATAACTTAGATTAAGGTTCTAATGAGGCTCCATCATGCTGATAATGAAGGCGATAGTTCATTGATGTTCGTAAATATATTTTTATCGGGTCTCTTTGGCTATATCAAATTAAAGTGACTAAAAATTAATAACCTCGACATTAATTATATTAAAACTCCCTGAGTCAATTTCGTGCGAACTTTTTGACTCGTTGACTCAAAATTGCCAAAAATGAGTTAGTAACCGATAATGTGCGTCAAGAAAATATTTTAAGACCACACCACAAGGTAATGAACAAATCAAGGTAATGTCATAAACTTACATGGATTTATACACGATCGAGCAGTGACTTCATTCATCACCGGATCGTCCCAATCATTAAAAATAAGTGCAAGGATTAGAGAATAATTTTATTATTTACGACACCGATACCTCGAAGCTAACGTTCTTAATATTTAGAAAATGAAAGGCTAATAATATTCATGCGCAGAAAAATGGCGCTTGCCTTGTAATCATGAGACAAAACTTTGGGCATAAGTTGGGGTATTAACGTTTCATATTATTCATATTAAGTTTCAAAGCCCCTATTTTATGGCTTTTGAAGAGCATATATATGAGACGTAATTTCACTCCATGCTCACTCTAAGCCAGCGTGAACCCCAGCCCGTACAAGGAGGTGTCACTCCTACAGAGCATGTCGAGGCTGTCACGCTAAGTCTTATTCGCTTGTGTTCCCAATATTTGAAATTATTTTGGGTATTTAGATGATTATATCTGATAAAAAAACTGGCGGAAATTAAAGTGTTCTTGGGAATTTTTAGAGTGTTTTTAAGAGTAATTGATATTACTGTATCATATCATTGCCTTATAATATTGAACTAGTTAGTAGAAATTCGTTTAAAATTAGAAATAAGTAACTAAAATCATTACCTTTTCAAAAAATAACCAATTAAAAACCATTAATTTTCGAAAATAACAAAGTAAAAACCATTCTTTTAAAAAAATAATTAGCTAAAAGCCATTATTTTCTCAGTAATAACTAACTGAAATTAATTCATTTCTCAAAAAATAACTGACTAAAAACCATTATTTCCCAAAAATTACTAACTAAAAACCTTTTTTCCCAAAAGTTCTCACCTACCACCATCAAAGTCACACAGTTTGGAAACTGATGGCTGGCTAGTTATGAGTTTTTTTTTCTCGTCCTGATCACACAAAACTGTATTTAGAATCTTGGGCAATAATAAGACACGAGCACATTTAATAAGAAAGTTGCTCCGTTGTAGAACAGAGACACATGATAGGAGCTCCGTTCTCTGCTTTAACATTTTAATGAACTTATAAAATTATTATTAAGAAAATTTTTCTACACACAAATTTTTCTACAATTTTCCACAACCGTGTTTCAACAGCCTCTTTTGCACGATGTAAGTGAAGTCGGAATGTTCCATCAAACTCACCTCAGTTAAATCATAAATTTTCTCATACTTGAGAGTTATTACCCATAAAAGTTTTCTTGGGATTCGAGCGAGTCCTGAATTTCAATGACATTTCCATCATCGAAAGTTGTGATATTCAAAGTAAAGCATCAGCCTGCTTACCAATCGTATAACTTCGAATAACTTTCTTCGTTATGAGACGTAAATGTATATATTTACGTTTCATTAATATCATCTCATATAAATTTCTTACAATTTCAGAACTAAATATCCATGATCAGGCAGATTTTAATTTTTTTCGGCACATCAGCCCGTCCATCATGCTTAGGTTATGCAGAAATTTGCATCCGTTAATGAATTTCCAGTACGTGAAGGCAGCGACAGCAACTTTGCTAGCACTGGCCACAGCTGTCACTGCCACGGTGTACCAGGCTAACCTGAAAGACATAGCCTTCCTTCAACCGAACCTCTCCATAACCACCACATCGCTATGTGAGTGCAACTGGTTTGACAAAAAAATCATAAACTGAGACAGCCCCTGGTTTCACTAGTCAAAGGAATCAGATAATCAATTGATCAATTGTCACCATTCATCACTATAGTCAACGATATCAATCTAGATGGTGACAATTGACAGTCGACTAACAGTCAGCAACCGTATTTTTATTTTCGGTTTGGTAAATAATTTATTCATGAGAATGCTTACAGGTAAATGAACTGATATTATCGCTTTCTATAATTGAGATCTCCTACACAAAATGTGGTCTCATTAGGTTTTAACCCAATATCATGAGTAGAATCTACATAATCAAATACAGTATTCATTTCATCTTCAGGTAAAAATATTCACAGACGTAAAATTGACCGTTTATGATGCTAAAAATAAGAATGTATATTCAGCAGGCAATGTTAGGTTGAATCAACGTACTTCGCGACTTTGAAATAAAGTTGAATATTAGTCCAGAGTTAAAAGTGAATCAAAGTAATTTTTTCAACGTTGTTTAATGCTAAAATCGTGGTTAAATTTGACGTTAAAAGCGCTTTTATAAAAAGTTGTATCAAGCTAATATGTTCTATCATGAATGTCGATTCATGATCGCGATTTCAACATTGAAACAACGTCGGAAAAATGACATTCATTAATTCCTTATTCTGAACAAATATTCAACTTTTTTCAACGTTGCGAAGTACGTTGATTTACCAGACATTGTCTCCTGGGAAGGTTGCCTTATTAATTATATCAGCCTAATAAACGCTGAAGCCGTTATACGTAATATTGTGTTGTCAGGTGTGTGCACCCTGCACTGCGCCAAGCAGACCGAGTGCTGGGCTGGCACGTACGACTTGGTGACGTCGACGTGCAATTTGACGTACGGCGATGCCATCACAACAAAAATTTCACCAGGATCCATTAGCTTCGTTAAATCTGGTACGCTCAATAACTTTCCGATGCATTCACTGCAGTAATGTTTTCTTTTCATGCGAGTCAGTCACGTACATACGATATATCAGAGAAATTTATCTTTGCATTTCAACTCTCATCAGAATAAAGTGCGTCAGGTATATCAGACGGCTAATCATATCTCACAATTTCATGCAGTTTAATATCTCCATAGGGTTCGCTGAAGTCTTCATTACCAAAGGCAAGACATCGAACGGTTCTCCAGACAACCTGAGGAGGATGTGTGCTGCAGAAGGTTGGGTTCCTCTCATCATCAACTCCAAGCACCGGCTACGGATGGCACAGCAGCTGGTGAAAGGTGCGTTGTTCTGAAAATAACCTTAATAATGATATCTTAGCTTACTTCGACTAGTTGGGCTATCTGCCTATCAACAGAAGCCATTTTAGTAGCAACAGAGAGGTTGTTGATAGAGCATCATGTGTTCGGGTTCGAAACGCTTATTGAACCTGGCCATTCGTTATTCCAGGATAATTTCATTGTTGACTGCATGGTCGTGATTGGAGTTTGACACGATACGGTGAATAACTTTGAACAAATTGGTTCTGTGAGAACCGGGACTGCATAAGAAGGTGATCAAACTGTACAAAACTAGGAAAAACTTGCGTAATAATTGAAGCCAGCACTATACGCACAACTTTCTCATCATTTTTTTCGCCCGGAAAGGGGTCTCACAGAGCCAGTTCCTTCGAAACTATTCACACTCTCCACGGTCCTGCCAAACTTTGGAGCACGGTTAAGACGGTCAACGCTGAAATAATTCCGGAAACGTTTATGTGTTTAAATGTCAGAACGGTCGTTTCAATAAACATGTCGTACACTTGTATACGAAGCTCTATCGACCATCTCTCCATAGGTACTGAATTGGCGAGCTGCCTGATATGTTCAACGATTCACCCTTAATCCCCCACCCCACCCAAATGTTGACTTGACGCACAGATCAAGTTATTTATACTTTTTTGCCGGACGCGTAATTTCCAAGTTACCAATAACCATGGAAAAGCTGCTCTGATGAATATGTTTGGAATACGTGCAACGTAGAGCCTGTATTTACTGCTGATATTCAAATTATTGTCTCCGTCATTCACCTCATTCATCTGTTGTTGTTGTTTATTTGTTTATTGAGGATGTGGGGTTGTCCCCCATGTCCCTCACGGCTCCAGTTGTCACTAAGTCTTTACTTTTTATTTATTTTACTAGAAACTGCTCCATGAGGTACTAAATAAGGTTTAATTCGTGCCTAACCACCCTCATTCATCTGTTACTGTGCGTATTCACAGATCATGGAACGTTCATTTTCCCCGTGGGCACCGTGGCCTGGCTGAATGCGTACCGAACTCACAACAACGCGACGTTCTACTGGCCCGACAACACTCCTGTAATTGGCGACGTATTCACTGCAAACGACATTATGTCAGGGACCGGACGGACGCCTGCAGCTCTTCTCACATCAGAAGGCAAAATTCAAATGTCTTGGGAAAATACCGTTTTCCTCGCTGCGACCTATGAGCCAGTGTTGTGCGCGAGGATCTATTGAAATACACTCTTGGTAAAGACATCTGTCATCATAAATTCAATCCAACATTCAATTTGATCATAAAGAAGCGGCCCCTTAATTATTATGTACGCATCCTAATGTATGCTTCGACCTGACACTCTCTTAGACTTGATAATGTCAAAGGCTTATGATAGCCGGATGTTCTTATTGAACTTTTGTCACGGCTCACGATTTTCTTACGTCACTTATGAATGCGTGTTTGATATTATGTCATTATGGCACTGGGTTGACCGGGATAATTAATCCATCCAATATAGATATTCTTACTGATGAGCCACGTTTTACACAGAACTTCTATTTGAATCTCGTCTCAAAACAAGGAAAAAACTTTTCTCGTTTTTAAATAAAATTTATAACATTTATTTGCAAATCAAAATTAATTTTTTTATCCGATATTTTCCTACAAAATTTTGCAATGCTCTACGATTCTCCCACTAGGAATAAATTTTTATGTCAAGTTACATTTTAATATAAAAAAATTGGGAATACACGCTCGAACAGCCCTTATATATCAGCTGCAACAATATTTATATCATCTTGTTAACCTCAGTTTATGTCGACAAGGAGCTGAAATTTTCTAATCATGTTGAAACGCAAGCTAACACATCCAACAAACTTCTTGGACTAATCAGACGCTCATACGAGTTCCTAGATGCAGAAACGATGAAGCAGTTGTTTAATTGTTGCTGTCGTGCGCCCGAGTTTGGAAACGTTGTGTGGTCACCGAGATTTGAAAAGGACAGAAAGTTACTAGAGAATGTTCAAAGACGTGCAACAAGGATAATTCCAGGCTTGAAGGGCAAGTCCTATGAAGAAAGATTGAAGATTATGAAGCTTCCAAGCCTCAGTTATCGACGTCTGCGTGGGGACCTAATTGAAATATACAAGTATACTCATGGTTTATTCAAAGTCCCCGAAGGATTAATAGAATTTGAAACAAGAACCAACACCAGGGGCCACGGCTATAAACTAAAAAAACTGCGCTGCAACTTCTCCACGCGACAAAATTTCCTCTCGCTTCGAATCACCGACATGTGGAACAGCCTCCCCAATGACATCGTTGGCGCTCCAAGTATGAACGCGTTCAAGAACAGACTAGATGAAGCTATGGAAAAATATATGTTCAGATTTGAAATGCCTAGCACCATATCGAACCCGGTGGAAGTCTAGTATAGCTACTTGAAACTATCGTCAGTCATGAAAATATCCGGTCAAATGAAACGATATTAGATCTTCTGTGAACAAGGCACGAAAAGGAAAATAATCGGCGACAGGCCACATCAGGCCTACACTTCAGCGCCGAAATCAATATGCTATGTTATGTTAAATCAACCTTGTCTTCTCTATTCAATCGAACTCACCAAAAAATTCTACTCAAGGTTTGAAATTTGAAGGTGAAGAAGTTATAAAAAGATGTTATTTGATTAGAAATTTTCGATTTTAATTCTTCTTCTTCCCGGTTCTTCAATTAGTGATTGACGATTTTAAAATCTAATATAGTATTTGAGATCCGCATATTAGCCCGACATTATTTGTATTGTGTGGCTTGAAATGCACAGACACACGTCTTAAAATATATAAAAGATTGCAATCAAATTTCGTTTCACTTATCTTTTTCCTATAATGATACAGTTCAATTGTGGAAATTCTGAAAATATTGTCAATATTGTGTTGTTCAACAATATCAATTGAATAAATTGGGAAATAGACCTAATTGCGAAAATTGAAATTTCGATGTGATGTATAGTATAGTATAGTATAGTATAGTATAGTATAGTATAGTATAGTATAGTATAGTATAGTATAGTATAGTATAGTACAGTACGGGATCGAACCCGCGCCTCTCTGCTCCAATCTTGGTACTCTGAACTGTAACCACTGGGCCACCCACCTGCCTTGGCCCACATGTGCAGCCAAGTGAGGAGAAAATAGCTAGGGCTCAGCCTCTGCCGAGCATTCGGACTTGATTCCATATACCATTTCGATGAAGTTATAATAAGAATATCCAACTAATTTCTTGAATGAGTTTACGATAATAAAATTGATAGAACATTACTTGTATTACAAACCAGGTACAAGTATCGATCGAGACACGAATGCGCAGGCAGCAATTACTTGTCCCGATAGTACGAGTGTTGAAGAGTATGCATTAGTGATTAGAGAAATGAGATTAAATTGATCATATGAATTCTTAATCATTCATTTGCCTCAACTGCTGGTTGTCAGAGTAAAAATTAAATAAAGCATTATTAACATTCCGATCTGAATGTGGGCCTTATTATTTGCAGACATCCCAAGTAGTCAAAAGGGGAATATTTGAAGTAATCATATTATTTAAAACGAAATAAAATATATAATCAAATGTACTGATTACATTAAAAATCTAATCCTTCATGATTGCATGGAGGTCGATATCTGCGACCGGGCAACTCCGTTACAAGAAGAGTCGAAATAACAAATTAAAAGTAGAAGCAGACACAAAGCTTTCCAATAACGTTTCTTTTTCTGCTCAACATAGATAAAATATAATTTCTTATCAACAATTTTAAGTGACTTTATAGTTTGAATTTTATCAGAAATATCACGCTATTTCGCTGCACGCATTTTTGCGCAAAGCATACAAATAACTGATTCTGAAAGCATCCAAGCTTTTAAGGTGATGTATCGAAAGTGTTTACTCATTATGTATCCGCTTATTATGATTGAGTTAGCCTTGCAAAATTAGCAACTTCTCAGTTACCTGACTAATCACTTTGCTCGAGATTTGCAGGATGAAGCACGCAATTTAAACTTTATCAAGTCGAGTTTAAACTGCGTGTATCAATGTTTGTAGCTGGTGCGTACGATTGTGGAAATTGTATATGAAAGTGAAATCGTCGGACCTAAATGATGGATTGCATAAAATCGGCTAGAACTCAATTTTCTCACGATATAAACGACCTGTTGCAAGCTTAATCCGAGCGTCGGCTACAGGGCTACTCTTGGAGAACAATATTAGTGGCCAACGACGGCCCTGACCCATGATCGGATATAGATATAGTAACGCTCCCGTTAACACGTTGACTCCGAAGTGGTAACTATGCGAACCACAAAATGTATTTCTCCAGGACGTAGTGGTACATAATTCAGGTTGCCCTAAATCGGCCAAATCTGAGAACAAAAAAGGCCGATAACTCGATATATACTAGTTTATTTGTAGGTTTCGCTATAAAAATTCCATTTATTTTCTTTTTGCAGTATTTAAATTTAATTAGGAAGTACCCCTATCATAAATTTTAGCCGTCCAACGCAATTGAGAAAAACTAAATCACGGAATTTGTCCGGAAACAAATGACCGTCTGGCAACAATGTTAAAAACAGTACAAAAAATGAAAAGTAGTACAAGATAAAGCAATCGGAGTCGAAGTGTAAAACCATATGCGTTGATCCCAACTTGTACCATTCAGAATAAATCCGTTAGAGGGAATAACCTTTGTGAAGATCAAAAAATGGTAACGGGTACCGAGATTTAAAATCCCAAGTATAGTATTTCTCAAGATATTTGAACACTAAATGAGTATACTAAATGAGCTGATTGCTATCACTCAAGATAGCTATTGTGACTCAGGAATCCAATTAATCTTGTGACTAGTTGGTGATGAGCGGTAAAAAATATCAAGTCGTACTTTTGACAAGAATCTTTCCCGAAAAATTAATACGACGCAGTAGTGAGGTAGGGTAAGTTTCATGGTACACTCATTCTTACGAGTGTTGTTGTACCTCTAAAGTGCATTAGCATGTTTTCAAGCTACTAATATCGATACTATTGTAATGAATCGACAAGATAATGACGAAATTCACATAAGTGGATGTAAATTATAATAATCTTAACATTTTGCATGAGGATCATGAATGAGAATCCAAGAAGCCATACAGGATAATTTAATCATTGTTGATCCATCCTTCCATCTGTTTTTGTCATGGTAAATAATATCCCGGAATTTACTTTACAATGAAATACAAGGAACTCCTGTCACAGACACGCAATAGCGCTAAATAGAATTAAAAATTTCCGCTTATATTCTCCATTGATGAACCTGCGACTTTGGACCTGCTGATTATTGCAACACGAGGGGATCAACACTCAGAAAAATTGAGACTTTGTCCAAATAGCGATGCACTTTTTAACCTTGTATGGGGAATCGTGGCCCAGCTTTGCTCGGCAAACAGAGGTATCGGTGTTACACGGAAAAAGTGTGTCACTATTTGAACTAAATGACCTAGAAATATTTTTTTTAGCGAAGGGTGGAAAGACAGCAGACATGGACAACTGGCAGGCGAGTTGATGGAGGATTGACGATTCATTAATTAATTTTGGTGAAGTCAACAGATTGGATCGCTGAGAGGAAGGACGAATACAGAACTTCTGCCAACCTAAACTAACGTAGCGTCAAGCGCCAGTTCTCATCTTCAGATGTTGATCCGACCATACCGACGATGAAAATGATTCTAATGTTCAACATACACGACATTGACAGAGATTATTCCGATTACGAGGCTGGATAAAAAGTCGACACGCCAAAACCGAGCAAAAATGCATACCATCCACAAGAGCAACAAACCGTAGCGAGTATACTATAATAATGACAACTGAGTTATTAAAACAAGACTTGCTGATAAGAAATAAGGGAGGCTATGATATGCAGCACGGGTATAATCATCATGCATACACAGATCCATGAAATAACTTGCAGCGGCATAATTACAGCAATAAAACTCGTGCAATATCAATGTATATATTTCGGATCAGCTAGCAGAGAAATATCTAAGTTGCGGTCGAGAGCGTAAAGACACACAATTCGACGTAAACTTGCTCTGCCACACTAAAATGAGTTAATTTGTTAATAAGCAAACTCATGAAATAGTAATGGGTAAGCATAACGCAACATATGTCATTACCCTGTTTTATGCTGAAAACTCCAACATTAGCGTGGACGAATTGCAACTGATGCAACCCACAAGGATATGCAGATTTCTTAAGGCAAATAAACTCATTTCACGAAAATCCTTATATAAATCTGACTAACTTAATGAATATTTGAGACATAAATTAACAAGAAGTAAATTTACTGAATTGACATGAAGCCGAATTTACACTAAATTAAAAGAAGAAGTTATCAAAAATCGGAGATGTGTAAGACTGACATAATTTTTTTTAAATCGCCAGCTGATGAAAAATGAAGAAAATTTTCTATTTGGGAGCCTCATTTTTTAATCTGAATTATTTTCTGCTGGAGACCGAGATTTAAAGCGAACAAAAACAGCTGTACACTTATGACTTGCCTTCTTAACTTAAAATTCTTGCACACGAAGATTCAGAAGCTATGCCACTATCGTAGAAAGATGATATAATGTTGTTTATTAGCCTCAAGGTTTTCACTTCAAATTACGTACATGTATATATATTCACAGCAAGACCTCCAACACGAACCAATGTATCACAAACCAACCCGAGTATAGATCAAATAGCAGTAAATATTGGACGCATGATATTCATGCCACAAAAACTAAAGTCAAAACCGCTTACGTTGAACAAACAAAACTCCACTTGCCAACACCAGATTTCAGTTAAGATTTTTAAATGCCACTAAGAGATAGTGGCTCATAACGCAGTACAATTCAATACCTAGCCAGGAATAATGAGACTACATAAAATTTATGTAGCAATTCATCCTATTAAAGCGTGGATAAATACTTTAAAGAAGAATCCGTGGACAAGATGGAACCAGTTTACTGAAGATCAAAAATAACGCTACAAATAAGACTAGAAAATTTGTTCCACTCATATATACCCTCTATAACTTGAACAAAATCGTGGAAAACAGCAAAATGTACCCGTGATATCCTCCACAGTTGAATGAAGTTCAAAATGAATGGAGTAATGGCGAAGTGCTAGACCAAGCTAAGATACAGTGGGGGGAAATAAATATTCGTACACTTGAAAAATCGTATTTTAATGTATGTAAGTACACAAACTTAACAGGAAAAGTGATTTAAAATAAGTTTGTGTACTTACATACATTAAAATACGATTTTTCAAGTGTACGAATATTTATTTCCCCCCACTGTATAATGAAACACTAAGAAATGCCAGTTTGTTTTCTCGTCAATTCTGCCTTTGTAAAATCATTAACAGTAAAAACATCAATAAAGAAATCATGGTCAGGCCTAAAATTTTGAATACAAGTAAAATAGGCTTCCTGGGAAGACATACGTACGTAATTGACATGAAAGCACTCACGCTGAAACTGATGTATGATATGTGGAAAAATTATTCCTTACTCCGTTCACAAATTAAGTCTGTTACTTATCTTCTGAGCAGATAAGGTTTTGCTTTACCGGCCTTAAAATTATTTTTGGAAGTTCTGCAAAAGAACTTCCACAATAAATTTCCACACAGTGACAGATTAAAGATAACTTACGCCCGAATCGTTTCTTGCAACAAGCTTCTGAGTTGAACTGAGAGGACCAGAGAGAAGTATTCGCATATTTATACGAATCCATAAAGCATTTCTTATTCCAGAAAGAAACTTTGATTCTGTGCGAGGGGCGTAGAAGCTACGTTTTTTGTTATTTTTTCTTGAGTTTGTCGAAGTTGATAATGGCCACGGTGATGTTATCCAGGGACCCGAGATTGTAGGCGTGCATAACGAGGCTCTTTGCTCCGTGATCCGGCTCAGATAAACGGCTGAGCACGAACGCCACGGCTTCCTCGTTGCTCATGACGTCCCAGAGCCCGTCGGACGCCAGGATCACAAACTGTGCCTACAACATGGAGACAGTTTAATGCTGGGGCATAAGCGACGCTTCCAAAACATCAAATGTTTAATGCTGGGACATAAGCGACGCTTCCAAAACATCAAAAGTTTAATGCTGGGATACAAACTTCGTAGCTACGCTGCGAAAGTTTAATGCTGCAACACAAATTTTATTTGCATCACAGCAACAGTTTTATGCTGGGACATGAACGGTGCCTTCAAAACATCAAATGTTTGATGTTGGGATATCAACTGCGTCAGCCACATAGCGATAGTTCAATGCTGGGACAGGAACTTCATCAGCAAGCTCTGTAGCAAAGCTTAATGCTTAGGACAGTACTTGCAACACAGCTAAAGTTTAATGCTGGGTTAGGGAATTAACCTGCAACACGGTGACAGAGCATTGCTGGGGCACCAACAGCACTTGCAACACATTGGCCGTTATTATTCGACATGAATTAGAGTTAGCACTCTCAGGTAGTTTGTATTGGTGAGCAAGAATACTGATGTGACTGGTGCTGCACTGCTGTTACTGGTGCTGCTGAGTAATAATATTCATGTGACTGCTGCTGCTGAGTGCAACTTCAGTTGCCGAGTGCAACTTTTATTCATGTGACTGGTGCTCTTGTGCAGCTTTTAGTTCAATTTACATGCAAGTACATCATGTATTCATGTGCTGACGATGAAATGATTAGAATTTCAAATAGCACATTTGAGCCTATATCCATTAACGTTACGGTATTATATATGTCTGGTAATGAAATCTTGTCATGCTGTCAAGTAATTGAGAATTAGGTACGCACAATGTTATTATTTCCTCTGGTCGTTAAGATGGCGTTTCAGGGAATGCACATTATGTCGAAATACATAAATGTTTCTTCTTTCTTTTATTCAGAAGGTAAATTTTGATGTAGGTGCGGAGTAGGACAATAATGGATTGTTTCATGAATCAAGAATAATTTGTTATAAAAACTGAGACCGGACGTGAATCTTCCCACCTTATGATCGCTGAGGCTGAAGGTGAGGACGTCGGGTTCAGCAGTGACTAAGGGACGAGGGAGCTTGAGGGGAAAGTCACCCAGTGCTCGAGACGTGGCCAGGACGCCTGCGACGCGCCACACGCCACTGAAGGTGATGAAGCCACCCGCCTCCTTGATACGCCGCCTCTCCTTCAGCTGAAGTGCAGAGTGCATGTCAAGGGTTACTTGTTAAAGAAGACAACTCAGAAATTAAAAGTTGCTCAAATGTAATCTAATAAAAACAATTACATCACTAGTCACTGCAGTGAGTGAAAGAGAGCACATTATCTCATCCGTCCGTCCGTGTAGTCACGGACAGACAGACATGACGAGCAAAACAGTGACTTTTTTTCATAAATGAGAAAATTCACTAAAAATAGGAATCAAAGCAAGCAAGTGCTTGAGGTAGCATATACCATTCAACAAGCTTTTTAAATAGCAAAAATATAGCCAATTTAAGAAAAAAAAAAGAGTACATATTGACTAAGTTCTAATCAAGTCTCAATGTATCATGAGTGGTGCAAAAAAAGTCTAAATTAGATTTAACAATAGACAAAATTAATTTGTTCAATTAGTGTGCAATACAGAACAGAGCAAGTGTTAACAATTGAGTTCAATTTAATAGACTTGGGCTACAACTAATCCTGAATGAATGTAGTTTATGAATCCTCTGTTCACAACGTTAGCCAACATTCATCCAGATACATCACCAAACATTTTTTTTAATTATATTGAAGTTTGGTGGATATTCTAGAACTCAAGTTATCTAAAAGACAAATTTTACCTGGTTAGGCTTGTGATCAAAAGACAAAGGAACAGCTCGGCCATGTTCATCTGCCATGACAGCTCTCGAGTCTCCAACATTGCCGACCACAAGCAGCTCTCCATCCAACACTGCCACAACTGCAGTGCTGCCTGTAACACTTCAGTTATTAATCTGAAATCCAAGAAGTGTACTCTTAAAAACATCAAAGCCATTTTTGCAGTACTTCAGAATAGCCTGAAAGAATTTGGACAGGGCTCTAGCATTTGAATTTATCATTTCAGCCAATTGCAAATTAGGTCATTTAGTGTATGTCAAGTAAGTAAATTGTCAATATTCTATTTATACAATATTACAGTATATTAGCTGAGAAATTTATTTTTGCTGGTGTTTAAAGAGCTACTATTTTATTATGAAGAAGTCATTTATTTTTAATGCATTACATAAATTTGCAATAGAAAAATAATTTTGAATTCTAGAAATTAATTCAGGAAAATATTTATGGATGAAAGTATGAAATATTACCAATGAAACAGACCTGCCACTCATTTATGGTGTCAAAATCAGAAAAGAAAAAAGAACGTCAGAGCAACAAAATTGCAATTGCCAATATACGTAGTCCTCTAAAAGTTTGAGCAGATTGGCAGGGCCAGTGCAATCAAGCTAATTCTTGTATTTAGTTTCTATGACAACAAATAAACATAGAAACAAAATAATGCAGCCAGAGGAGCTACTTACCTGATAAATCTGTTTTGGTCTTGCAATGATCAACAACTTTTGAATCCAAGTCTAGTAGCTGATCTGTTAATAATTTTGTGTAATTGATGTTTTCATTGAGGTCCATGTACTCATCATTTTCATTTGTTTTTTCTTTCTTTGAGGTGGCAGAAATTTCTTCTGCAGGCAATGAGGACATTGATTTTTTCCTGATGTTGATAGAATTGTAAACATCATCTTTTTTCAGAGGTTCACCAGTCTCTAAATCTGAAGCTGAACTTGAAGCTTGTTCAGAGGAAGGTTTCAGAAGCTGATCAGAAGAACTGATCTTTCTGCTCACAGTAGGACTTACATGAGGCTTAGGTCCTTCATTGATGGAACTTTCAACTTTTAGCAAAGTGTTACTTTCACCAGTCAGCCTCTTTGAGGAATCTCTTCTCTGAACGATTCCAAATGTGCTTGAATTACTAGCTGCCTTGGAGCCTTCCCCATCACGAAGCTTGTTCTGGGAGCTAGACCTGAGCTCAATGATTTTGTTGACCGTGTTTTTGAAAAGATGAGATCGAAGATACTCTGCGACAAACTGTAATAGATAAACAAAAAAATTAAAGCAGTATTTAGCAACAAATACTACATATGTTTCATGTTATAAATTACATTATTCTCAGAATCATTTTCAGATCAAGACCTAGCATTGTTATCATATCTTATACAATAAAGATGGAAGTGAGTGATGAAAAAGGTGAATTAATCACTTATTCAATGTAACTAGCCACTCCACACTTAAAAATGTAACTTTTTAAGTATAAATAGCACTCTTGGCACTCACTATTAGCAAGTGCTAAGTTACTATCTATATTTTTGAGGGCATACTGACAACTTGCATTCAATAAGTGCTTGATTCTCCTTATTTCACCACTCTGCTCTCTCTGGGTTTAATCACAATTTTAATTAAGTTGAGTGATTTTACTATAACAAAAAAAGATTGTAAAAAACATACATGAAACAGGAAGGAATATTTTAGTGACAACCATCATATTTTTTGAAGAAATAAATCATAGTTTAGGTTTTTATTTTTAATTCTTTGTTGCCCAGTGCTCAATTCTATCTATGACATCCTATCATTTCTATGCACAATTTGGAATGACTGATGCAGTAATTTTTTGTTAAGTAAAATTTTTTTTACTGAGCAAGGTAAATGTAATTAAATTTCTTTGTTGTTAATTGATTTTTTCATTAACTGGTTGGTTGAACAACCAACAGTCTGTTGGTTGAACATTTTCAAAAGAAATAGGGTAAACACGGTATATTCCGACATCGTGGGTAATTCCAACACCTCTCTAGTTTTTCCTTTATATTAAGCTTTGTCTTAGTTCCACGCATTCATTGATGGTTGAAATAGTGACGTCATACCTTTGCGTGCCAAACTATTGCCAAAACACTAGGTCTGTTCCATCTGGCGGGAAAATGTTGAGATCCAAAGAGAGACGGTGCGCGTCACCCAGGGAGATCATCGAAAAATGTGTCAAAGTTGACAGTTGACATTGCTCTACCAAATAGTGATAAACTGTTTGTGTAGAAAGAATATTATGGTTTGAGACTTTTAAATAAGTCTGTGAATATATTAGGAATCCTTTAAGTATACTTGTATTTGCTGATTTCAAGTCGTAAATAAATTAATAGATGATTAAGGTAAGAAACGGATTTAGACACATAAAAACTAATTCCGACACAACTTGAATTGGACACACACAGCTCGTTCCAAGCTGTGTGCAAAAATTAAAATTTTCTTAATTAAAAGCTTAATAGCTGTTAAGGGGACCGGCTACCCTCCGTAAAAACTTCTACAGTTATTATCCGATCATCGTGAAACTTCACATACACACGTAAAATGTAAAAAAAATAACATTTTGCTCTTATGAATTTTTTGAAAAAATTGATAGAAAACGTGATATTCATAGAAAAAGGCCAAAAACGGGTACTATAGAAAATCTATCTCCTCCTACAAATATCGTCCTACAACATCGAGACATGTATCATTTGATTCATAAAGACCATACCTATCGACTCTGCCATCCCTTTTTTTTCATTTTGCCCATAGTTTTTTTTATGCGCGTTTTTCCCATTTTTCCACTTTTTCCCTGCCCTCTCCCCCTTCTCCCCCATATATAAGACGAACCATGCACAAATTCAAAAAAATGGATGGCTAGATCGATAGGTATGGTCTTTACAAATCGGATGATATGACTCTCATTGCTGTAGCTTGAAAACTGTAGGAGGAGAAAAGATAAAAAACAAAATTCAAATTGTTCAGGAGAGCCAAATAAAGTAAAATTCATTGAAAATAGATGAATATGCCCAAAAAATCTTGCTATTGTAGCCCAAGCTTTTCCATTGCCAATTATTTGTATTCAGGGTACCAGCACGCGTCTTTAGACCTATTTATGTCCAATTTAACATGAATAATAGGCTATAAATGGGACTTTATATATATATAAATATATATATATAAAATATTCATTTTACATAACTTTACAACTGCATTACGCAAAAACTATTGCATGTACATCTGTGGTACGGTAGTAGCTTCGTTGAAAGCGTATTGTTTGTAGCTTTAAAACGAGCGCAAACACTTTGCAAGTAACCTAAATAATGACATATAAATACCATTTATTTGTAAATAATGTTATAAAATGATCATTTTATAACAGTTCAAGACTGCATTACACAAAAAGTATTGCATGTACATCTATGGTAGTAGTAGCTTTGTTGAACGCGTCTCATTTGTAGCTTTAAAATGAGTGCAAACACTTTGTAATTTACGAGAGCACCGTAAAATGGGGTAACTTTGACCACTTTTTTATTTTGAAACAATGCCATTTTTTTACTAGATAAGTTAAACTTAAATTGAAACGTGCAAAATACAGGTCTATACTCTAACTTTACTCACCATAAATTGCTGGCTCCTGCCTCTCATAGTACTCCGACAGGCTTTAAATAATAGCTCTTTTTCGTGGGTCACATTATTAATTTTTTAACCTATTAGATATGCAAACTTTTTAAATCTTTCTATTGTGTTACGTAGCCTCAGTATTAGGCCTTTGATGGCCATTGACAAAATTTTTCGATGTCAAATCTTTTTTGAGTTTTGGGGGTTTTTGTTAAAAAAAACGAAAAGTGGTCAAAGTTAACCCGCCGGTCAAAGTAACCCCATTTTACGGTAATGATTTATATATACAGATTTAATTCAAATAAATCTTTGTACATATTGTTGGAAAATGTTCATTATATATATTTTTAAAATTATCTTGCGCAAAAACTATAGCATGCACAGACATGTGGTAAACTGCATTAGACGCACCTTTTCAGCAGCTACAAAATGAGTCAAGAAAACAGTGAAGCCAAAATTTCTGATTTTCAGGGTAGACGGTCTTCTTAATTAAAAGCCTAATTAAGTAGTGTTCAATATTCAATCGTGTTCTTATTCAAAGCCATGTCATATTCCAATACAGCTCACACAGCAATCAGAATTCGAACACAAGGTTGTTGGAATAACGTATTAGTAGAGTTTGAAGCACGGCCTGAATTCATATCACAACGTGCCAAATTTAGTCACACACAGCGTCGGAATATAGGGATTTGGTAGGTTTGCATTCTAAAGGCTTTTAAATAAATATGGCAACACTTTGTGACATTTTATTGCTGCTGGCGTGTAGTGCACTGTTTTGAGAGTCACGTAAAGCAAACAGAACTCAAGTAATGCATACGCTTTTTTTTATAGTTTTTCATTTCTCGATGCATCCTTAATGTGTTGGAATATACCGCGTTTACCCTAAGGAAAATGTAGGTATAAAGAAAAAGTAAAGAAAAATATATGTAGGGTAGGCATATTCCGGCACATCAAGGACGCATCAAGAAATGAAAAACTATAAAAAAAACGTATGCGTTACTTGAGTTCTGTTTGCTTTACGTGACTCTCAAAACACCGCACGACACACCAGCAACAATGAAACGTCACAAAATGTTGCCATATTTATTTAAAAGCCTTTAGAATGCAAACCTACCAAATCCCTATATTCCGACACTGTGTGTGACTATATTCAGCTGTTCAGCACGTGGTGAGACGTATTCCGACCGCGCTTCAAATTGTACTAATACGTAATTCCGACATCCACGTGTTCGAATTCCGTTCGCTGTGTGAGCTCACTGAGCTGTATTGGAATACGACACGGCTTCGAATTAGAACACTATTGAATATTGAGCACTACTTAATTATGCTTTTAATTAACAGTTATTAGGCTTTTAATTAAGAAAATTTTAATTTTTGCACACAGCTTGGAATGAGCTGTGTGTGTCCAAATCAAGTTGTGTCAGAATTAGTTTTTATGTGTCTAAATCCATTTCTCAACTTAATCATCTATTAATTTATTTACCACTTGAAATCAGCAAATACAAGTATACTTAAAGGATTCCTAATATATTCACAGACTCACAGTCCACAGACGTATTTAAAAGTCTCAAACCATAATATTCTTTCTACACAAACAGTTTATCACTAGTTGGTAGAGCAAGGTCAACTGTCAGTCTGTCAACTTTGACACATTTTTCGATGATCTCATTGGGTGGCATGCACCGTCTCTCTTTGGATCTCAACATTTTCCCGCTAGATGGCCCAGACCTAGTCTAGTGTTTTGGTAGTAGTTTGCCGCGCAAATGTATGATGTCACTATTTTAACCATCAACGAACGCATGGAACTAAAACAAAGCTTAATATAAAGGAAAAACTAGAGAGGTGTCGGAATTACTTACCCACGATGTCATCATGTCGGAATATACCGCGTTTACCCTAGGGTAAACGCGGTATATTCCGACACATTAAGGACGCATCGAGAAATGAAAAGCTATAAAAAAAACCGTATGCGTTACGTAAGTTCTGTTGCCTTCACGTGACTCTCAAAACACTTCACTACCCGTCAGCAACAATGAAATGTCACAAAATGTTGCCATATTTATTAAAAAGCCTTTAGAATGGAAACCTACCAAATCCCTATATTCCGTCACTTTGTGTGGCAATATTTGACACATGGACAGTTGTACTGCGTCAGCGCTTCAAATTTAACTGATACGTAATGCCGACATCAACGTATTCGAATTCCTTTGCTGTGTGAGCTGCATTCCAGACAGGAATAATGGGCAGGAGTCACCCGTACAAGAGCAAAAATCACCCGTCAACGAGGGACAATTTCACCCGTGGCAATGGATAATTTCACCCGTAGCCAATGGCCATGGATAATTTCACCCGTGGCCATGGATAAATTTAACCGTGCCTGTAGAGCTACAATTTCAACAGTAATGGCCAAAAGCCCTTAGAAAGCACATCACCAGAAATAATTCATTACATGTAAGGCTGTAATGAATTCGTCGTACCTTCCTTCACAGATAAAATCACAGTGCAAGTATCCGTTGCCGTTGTGGGCTGTGGCGGCGTCTCTTGTAATGCGGATTGCGGACACGCGAGCACATAGTGGCAAACCAGAGCTTTTTTAGAATCAGTTCATTTTGAATTTCCTCATTTACTCAAGATTTAAACCAATTTCTTAAGTATGATAATGCTGGTATCCAGGATACTTTACTGGTCTACTTATAGGACTC